>NC_057806.1:430700552-430835584 GCF_018294505.1 Triticum aestivum
GACACCATCCTTAACCCAACCACCGGAGCAGCTTCTGACGCCCCATCCACGGCCGCAGATCCGCGTCGTTCACACCATCCTTAACCCAACCACCGGAGCAGCTTCACCTACGCCCTCGTCCACGGCCACGGATCCGCTTCGCCCACACCGTAGTCCACCCTACCGGAGCCGCTCCACAAACACCCTACTCGACGGTTCTAGATCTCCTTACCGGACCCCAACAGCCAGCACAGCGTCATCACCCTCGACGTTTCTAACCTGATTCCCACCGTCTAGAGACATGCCAAGCACCCGCCACGACCTAGGTACTTGTCACCTTTAAACCCGTCCAGCATCACCTGCCCGATGTACTTCAAATATACTAACCAGTCGCTGTTACCTGTTATGTAGCTGGCAAAAACTACAAGGACGATGTTTCCTCTGGATCTAACAGCTTGGCCAACCAAGATCCTAGACTGAGGCGTTGGTATGATCTTGTAAGCGCGTCTCTCTCTCTCTCTTGTATTGTTCTGTGCCTGCCAGCGTGCTTTGCTAGGATTTTCGACTAGTAATCCCTTTGTGCAGACAATGATTTCTACTACTGGCTGCTAAATTAGATATGTAGATGTCATACATGATACTACCTCGTACCTCTGTTCCTAAATATAAGTCTTTCTAGATATTCCACTATAGGCTACATACGGAGTAAAATAAGTGAATCTACACTCGAAAATGCATCTATATACATTTGTATGTGGTCCATACTAGAATCTCTACAAAGACATATATTTAGGAACAGGGGTAGTACATTACACAAAATCGTAGGTAGCATGTAGGAATTCCAGTGCACTACACATTAGGCTCCCTTAGAGTGCCTGCTAGTCCAGCATACAGAGTCACGGCTAGTTTATGGTACGCACACAATCGTTAATTGGTGGTTTAAATATGCGCAAGGGATATGCAATGTAGTATCATGTAGAGATGTCTGAAATTAGCCGTGTCAACTTGCAGATAGGGTTACACAATGAAAAAGTACAAGATGTATGTGGCAATTTCATGGAACATCACAAAAAAAGGAGAGGCAGCGGTGAGCCTATACAGTGTGCTATGGTACATCACTGCTCCACTGCAATCATTGTGACATGTTATTTGTATGCCAATTCTATTAGCCAAGTTTCTTAGGGACAGTTATTACGAGTTATCCTAAGAAAATAAGCACATGTGAATATAAGCTCCATGTAATAAGCCAACCAGTTCTTTTCATTGCGTTTTCAGCTTATCTTTGGTATGATCAGTGGAAAGTCTAGATTGCATTATATTTTTTCATTTTGCTGCCTATATGGAAATTAATTTGATTTTCAAACATCACAAATTGAACCGAGTGCAATAATTAATATGATAGGAAAACAAACCATCACTATTTGCTCAAAATGCAAATACAAAGATACCATATACTTGGCACAATATACTTTGGTCAATGTTTTCCATAGAGATCCCATTTCCTAATTTAAACGAAGAACACATGACCCACATTTAAATGAAGAAAAATTATTTATTGAAATTCGATGGTCCAAGTGGCTGGTTATTATCGTATAGTAGCACCACCTGAAAGCATCATATAGCAACAGCAGCAGCTCATAGAAACTCATCATACAGCAGCAGCAGTCTACAATTCATCATATACCAGCAACAGCTCATAGCAATTCATCATATAGCAGCAGCAGGAGCATCTCATAGAAGTTCATCATATAGCAGCAGCAGGAGCAGCTCACAGCAATTCATCATATAGCAGCAGCAGGAGCAGCTCACAGCAATTCATCATATAGCAGCAGCAGGAGCAGCTTGTAGCAACTCATCATATAGTAGCAGCAGCAGCTCATAGCAATTCACCATATAGCAGCAGCAGCAGCTCATAGCAACTCATCATACAACAGCAGCAACTCATAGCAATTCATCATATAGCAGCAGGAGGAGCATCTCATAGCAATGCATCATATAGCAGCAGCAGAAGCAGCTCATAGAAATTCATCGTATAGTGGATCAGAATGAAAATTTGGCAAAAAATCAGAGGAGATCCTCACCTTGTTGGATGAGTTCAACCTTCAATAGCACCTCAAGGCCATGGCCTGGGAGGAGGGGAGGGGGAATAAGGTGCCTTCTGCCGCAGTGTGGCATCAGTCGTTGTTGTGCAGCGCCCGCTAGAGTAGTGCGTTGGACGAACCACAGTGGAGCAGCTGCTAGAGACCATGAGAATGAGGGGCGGCGCCAGAGGGAGGAGCAGCTAGGGAGATTTGCCCCTACCCGCCGGCCATGTAGCCTAGATGGACATAGCATCGTCCAGGACTAGGCCAGATGGGACTAGTGGCGACGGCTCACTGGAGGAACCCTAGTGCTGCAGGCATGGGATCGAGGTAGAGGGAAAGGGGAGAGGAGATGCAAGCGGGCAGGGAAATGAATGCTTGCGTGTTTGTTTTTACTTGAGGGTCAGGTGTGACACGGGCGTCAGCAGTTGCATTTTGAGTGTAATATAGGCAGACAACAGAGTCATTTCACTACTCCCCTTCCCTTCAATTTTTACTGAGGTTCTACCCGAAACACCCCCCTCCAAAGCGAAATTAGTTAAGCCCAAGCCCATAACTCAAAAATGACTTTTTACATCTTTTATGGCTTATTTTGACAATATGCCCTGAAAAGGCGGAATCGAACTGGCCCTTAACCTGCAATTCAATTGTGTGTGCAATGATGAATCACTCCTGCCTGCTATCTGTACATTTAGGCATCATCATACATGGCATAACCTAATACATGTGCATTCCATTGTACAATCTGGAATATGAAATGTTTATGTTAGTTCATACGTTGCACATGATGTTTAAATGCCCCTTAAATCTGGTCAGACAAGTGATGGTCTTTAAGCCTCCTTCTTTGCTTCTTTTCTTGATATGTAAGATTTGCTCACACATCTGTTCAATTGCTTGTTTGCATCAGCCAGCCATACTAGGACTGATTGCTTTGATTACTTGCTGTTCTTGACCTAACACTCTAACAGAGCTTGTCAACAATTTAAACACTAAGGGTTGCTGTAATGGGGCCCTGTCTAACTCATAGGTGACATAAAGGTTTGGTTGTACACTACAGTAGACTCTCCAAGAGTGCCTAGAGATCCAGTTCGAAGGTAAATGCTCATTTCATTGTGTGCAAGTGCAAGAGATGTGGCATGTTTCATTATGTGGTGTTATTTTGTTATAATCTCATCCTTTTGTGTTCACAGACTGAAAGTATGCATATTTATCTTCCAAGGAGACGAGTAACTAGTTTGTGTCACCTTGCAGAGGGGGTGCAATGAAGATAAGATTGAGGATTTCCAAGTACAAGATGTTAGGAAGGAGCCTTGCAAGAGAAGTAGGAGCTGCACTGAGCCTCTTCAACCTGCTAAGGTAAGTCACTGTATGCAACTCAACAGTTCAATTCCTTGTTTGTTTCAGGCATAGTTAATTTTCTCTTTTCAATTGCTTTATGTGTCCTCAGTTAATGAGATGCCCAAATAATCATGCCTGATGTTCGGTACTTGTATCACTATTAGTTGACATAATTAAAGGCCTTACCATTTAATTACTCCGTCGAAGTTTGCCTGAAGCTTTGAAGTCTATTAACCAACTATTATTGCATGAGGCTCACAATCTAGTTTATACTACGCTAATGATTGCATAGTTTTGCTTGCTGTAGTATGTTTGTATGAAACCCTCTGCTGTTCATTATGCTCCCTAAGACTTTAATTGAGGCACAGAATGGCCAACTGCTTGCTAACTTATACGCAACGTGCTATATAAATTTGTAACTTGTCTGTGTTTTCGATTGGGCCCCAACATCATGCTCCTCTAGTGAGCTAGGAGGGATTTCTGTATGCAGGCTGCACAAACTATCTTTTTTATAATTTTTAAAATATCACCTGCTTATGCTTCATGATGTGTAACATTTTTTTTAAAGTGACGTGTAACATTATTGTTGGTCCTGTTTTGCCATGTAGTACAAAATAGTGTCTTGTTCGCTTCACTGTTGTAACTATATTTTTACCCTAGTCATGTGTACTTACAGAAACATTTCAGGATGAAGTGACATCAACACAAAGATCTGCGAGTAGTGCGGCATGGCCGTTGCCGAATGATTATGGATTGGAATTGGAATGTGCGGATGTTCTTGAGCATTGAGGGAGTCCTGGATTAGGGGGTCTCCGGACAGCCGGACTATATCCTTTGGCCGGACTGTTGGACTATGAAGATACAAGATTGAAGACTTCGTCCCGTGTCCGGATAGGACTCTACTTGGCGTGGAAGGCAATCTAGGCAATACGGATATGTATATCTCCTCCTTTGCAACCGACTTTGTGTAACCCTAGCCCCCTCCGGGGTCTATATAAACCAGAGGGTTTTAGTCCGTAGGACAACATACAATCATACCATAGGCTAGCTTATAGGGTTTAGCCTCTCCGATCTCGTGGTAGATCAACTCTTGTAATACTCATATCATCAATAATAAATCAAGCAGGATGTAGGGGTTTCCCTCCATCAAGAGGGCCGAACCTGGGTAAAACATCGTGTTCCCTGCCTCCTATTACCATCCTCCTTAGACGTACAGTTCGGGACCTCCTACCCGAGAACCGCCGGTTTTGACACCGACATTGGTGCTTTCATTGAGAGTTCCTATGTGTCGTCGCTGTTAGGCTTGATGGCTCCTACGATCATCTATAGCGATGCAGTCCAGGGGGAGACTCTTCTCCCCGGACATATCTTTGTGTTTGGCGGCTTTGCACTGCGGGCCAACTCGCTTGGCCATCTGGAGCAGATCAAAAGTTATGCCCCTGGCCACCAGGTTAGGTTTGGAAGCTTAAATTACACAGCCGTTACCCGCGGAGACATGATCTTCGACGGATTCGGGCCCCTGCCTTGTGCGCCATGCAGTCATGATGAGTACGATTTAGCTCTACCATCGGACTGTATTCAGGAGATCACACCGACAGCCGCTCCAAGCCTCAATTCGGAGCTAGTTGCGCCATCCATGGACGGGTGGATAGACCCTGTCACGGAGGCCATATCCTCAGCGGCGATCAAGCCGAATATCGACCTTACCCTTCACGAGAACCGTGTTGCCAAACTGCCGGATCCTTCTCCGGCCACAGACTCCGAACCGCCTGCGCCCATTCCTATTGAATACGATTGGGCGCCGATCATGGAGTTTACCTCCGCGGATATTTTTCAGCACTCGCCCTTCGACGACATACTGAACTCATTAAGGTCTCTCTCCTTTTCAGGAGGATCCTGGCCAAACTATGTCCGACAGGATTGGGATGGGGATGATGAAGAAATACGCCGCCCAGCCACCACCCACTTAGTAGCCATTGTCGATGACTTAACCGACATGCTCGACTTCGACTCCGAAGGCATCGACGGTATGGACGACGATGCGGGAGGCGAAGAGGAACCACTGCCCATAGGGCACTGGACGCTGATACGTCTCCAGCGTATCTATAATTTTTGATTGCTCCATGCTATATTATCTACTGTTTTGGGTAATATTAGGCTTTATTATCCACTTTCATATTACTTTTGGGACTAACCTATTAACTGGAGGCCCAGCCCAGATTTGCTGTTTTATGCCTACTTCACTGTTTTGAAGAAAAGGAATATCAGACGGAGTCGAAACGGAACGAAATCAACTGGAGAAGTTATTTTTGGAAGGAAACACACCTAATGGACTTGGACCCCACGTAAAGGAAGGAACGAGGTGCTCACGAGGGTGGGGGGCGCGCCCCCTGTCTTGTGGGACCCTCGTGTCTCCCCTGACGTACCTCCTGCACATTCATCATTGTCATATTGCTAGCATGATCATGTAGTTGACATAGTATTTGTGGCAAAGCCACCATTCATAATTCTTTCATACATGTCACTCATGCATCATTGCACATCCCGGTACACCGCCGGAGGCATTCATATAGAGTCATATCTTGTTCTAGTATCGAGTTGTAATCATTGAGTTTTAAACAAATAGAAGTGTGATGATCATCATTCAATAGAGCATTGTCCCAAAAAAAGAGAAAAAAAAGAGAAAGGCCAAATAAAAAAGGAAGGCCCAAAAAAAGAGAAAAAAATATAAAAGGGACAATGCTACTATCCTTTTTCCACACTTGTGCTTCAAAGTAGCACCATGTTCTTCATATAGAGAGTCTCATATGTTGTCACTTTCATATACTAGTGGGAATCTTTCATTATAGAACTTGGCTTGTATATTCCAATGATGGGCTTCCTCAAAATGCCCTAGGTCTTCGTGAGCAAGCGAGTTGGATGCACACCCACTAGTTTCTTTTGTTGAGCTTTCATACATTTATAGCTCTAGTGCATCCGTTGCATGGCAATCCCTACTCACTCACATTGATATCTATTGATGGGCATCTCCATAGCCCATTGATATGCCTAGTTGATGTGAGACTATCTTCCCCCTTTTTTGTCTTCTCCACAACCACCACTCTATTCCACCTATAGTGCTATATCCATGGCTCATGCTCATGTATTGCGTGAAGATTGAAAAAGTTTGAGAACATCAAAAGTATGAAACAATTGATTGGCTTGTCGTCGGGGTTGTGCATGATTTAAATACTTTGTGTGGGGAAGATGGAGCATAGCCAGACTATATGATTTTGTAGGGATAACTTTCTTTGGCCATGTTATTTTGAGAAGACATAATTGCTTTGTTAGTATGCTTGAAGTATTATTATTTTCTATGTCAATATAAACTTTTGTCTTGAATCTTTCTAATCTTACTATTCATACCACAATTAAGAAGATTTGCATTGAAATTATGCCAAGTAGCACTCCGCATCAAAAATTCTTTTTTATCATTTACCTACTCGAGGACGAGCAGGAATTAAGCTTGGGGATGCTTGATACGTCTCCAACGTATCTATAATTTTTTATTGCTCCATGCTATATTATCTACTGTTTTGGGCAATATTAGGCTTTATTATCCACTTTTATATTACTTTTGGGACTAACCTATTAACCGGAGGCCCAGCCCAGATTTGCTGTTTTATGCCTATTTCAGTGTACTGAAGAAAAGGAATATCATACGGAGTCGAAACGGAACGAAATCAACTGGAGAAGTTATTTTTGGAAGGAAACACACCTGATGGACTTGGACCCCATGTCAAGGAAGGAACGAGGTGCTCACGAGGGTGGGGGGCGCCCCCCCCTAGGGCACGCCCCCTGTCTCGTGGGACCCTCATGGCTCCCCTGACGTACCTCGTGCACCCATATATACCCACGTGACCTAAAACTTCCAGAACGCAACATAGATCGGGAGTTCCACCGCCAGAAGCCTCCGTAGCCACCAAAAGTCAATCGGCACCCTGTTCTGGCACCCTGCCGGAGGGGGGATCCCTCACCGGTGGCCATCTTCATCATCCCGGCGCTCTCCATGACGAGGAGGGAGTAGTTCTCCCTCGGGGCTAAGGGTATGTACCAGTAGCTATGTGTTTGATCTCTTTCTCTCGTGTTCTTGAGATGATACGATCTTGATGTATCGCGAGCTTTGCTATTATAGTTGGATCGTATGTTTCTCCTCCCCCTCTTCTCTCTTGTAATGAATTGAGTTTCCCCTTTGAAGTTATCTTATCGGATTGAGTCTTTAAAGATTTGAGAACACTTGATGTATGTCTTGCCGTGGATATCTGTGGTGACAATGGGATACCACGTGCCACTTGATGTATGTTAAGGTGACCAACTTGCGGGGTCATGAACCTATGCATAGGGGTTGGCAGACGTTTTCGTCGTGATTCTTCGGTAGATCTTTGGGGCACTCTTTGAGGTCCTTTGTGTTGGTTGAATAGATGAATCTGAGATTGTGTGATGCATATCGTATAATCATACCCACGGATACTTGAGGTGACATTGGAGTATCTAGGTGACATTAGGGTTTTGGTTGATTTGTGTCTTAAGGTGTTATTCTAGTACGAACTCTAGGGCTGTTTGTGACACTTATAGGAATAGCCCAACTGATTAATTGGAAAGAATAACTTTGAGGTGGTTTCATACCCTACCATAATCTCTTCGTTCGTTCTCCACTATTAGTGACTTTGGAGTGACTCTTTGTTGCATGTTGAGGGATAGTTATGTGATCCAATCATGTTAGTATTGTTGAGGGAACTTACACTAGCGAAAGTATGAACCCTAGGCCTTGTTTCAATGCATTGCAATACCGTTTACGCTCACTTTTATCACTTGCTACCTTGCTGTTTTTGTTATTTCAGATTATAAAAACTATTATCTACTATCCATATTGCACTTGTATCACCATCTCTTCGCCGAACTAGTGCACCTATACAATTTACCATTGTATTGGGTGTGTTGGGGACACAAGAGACTCTTTGTTATTTGGTTGCAGGGTTGTTTGAGAGAGACCATCTTCATCCTACGCCTCCTACGGATTGATAAACCTTAGGTCATCCACTTGAGGGAAATTTGCTACTGTCCTACAAACCTCTGCACTTGGAGGCCCAACAACGTCTACAAGAAGAAGGTTGTGTAGTAGACATCAGACGCCCACTTCGTCCCATGACGTATACATGGTGGACACACCCAAGGAAAACAATAACGAGGAATAGAAGGACGCAGCGAAGGGTGGTTCCCTCGAGAAGCAGTCAAAGCGGCGGCGTAAACGCTGCTCCAAATCCCGCCTCAGCAGAAACAACGATCATATAGACCCAGCGTTAGAGCAGGGTGAACCAGTGCTCGACCATGGCAACACGGAAAATTAAGCCGAACAACCCAACCCCGTCGAAGATAACAGTCCGGACGACATCACATCGGACAGGCGCCAGGAGCAACATAATGCCCACCAAAGGCTTGTTGCCACGGTGAGGAGTCTGAAAAAACAGAAGCAAAAGCTCAAGGCTGCACAAGAAACACTCAAAATCAAATGGAGTGAAGTACTCAACACTGCAGCGAAGTACGGCAGTAATCGCCACACCAGAAGCTATCCGAAGCGAAAGTTGCTACCTGAATTTGATGAGGAGGCCTTAGATCCTCCACAATTAAAAAATAAAATGGCCATCCGGTTGGATAGACGACCTCATAGCCAACATAAAGCGGCAAACGACGCCGCATATAAACCAGTATGCGATCCGCGTAAGGTCTCGCATCAAAAGGACAGCACAACCAGATCCATCTATGGACCACGCAAGCGCGCTCCAACATACAATGCAACACAAAAAACATCCGAACATCATGGTACACCCAAATATAGGGGTGCCGCACACCCTCTACGTTTCACCAACGAGGTGCTGGATCATGAATTTCCAGAGGGATTTAAACCCGTAAACATAGAGGCGTACGATGGGACAACAGACCCTGGGGTCTGGATTGAGGACTACATCCTCCATATCCATATGGCTTGAGGAGATGATCTCCACGCCATCAAGTACTTACCCCTCAAGCTCAAAGGGCCATCTCGGCACTAGCTTAAAAGCCTCCCCGAAAACTGCATCGGAAGCTGGGAAGAGCTCGAAGACGCCTTTCGGGCAAATTTTCAAGGGACATATGTCCGACCACCAGATGTAGACGATTTAAGTCATATAACTCAACAGCCCGGCGAGTCAGCCCGAAAACTTTGGAACAGGTTCCTCACTAAAAAGAACTAAATAGTCGATTGTCCGGACACCGAAGCCTTAGCAGCTTTCAAGCATAGCGTTTGAGGGGAGTGGCTCGCCAGACACCTCGGTCAAGAAAAGCCGAGAACAATGGCAGCATTAACAAGCCTCATGACCTGTTTTTACGCGGGCTAGGATAGTTGGTTAGCCCGATGCGGCACCAGCGACCCAAGTACATCCGAAGTCAGGGATGGGAACGGGAAATCACGACGCAGCAAGAATAAGCGCCGGAATAAAGAAGGCAACCCGAAGAGCACGGCGGTAAATGCCGGATTTAGAAGCTCTCGGCCAGGGCAGCAGAATCCGCCCTCCAAAGGCAACAGAGACGAATTGTCCAGCCTAAACAAAATTCTGGACCAAATATGTCAGATCCATAGCACCCCGGATAAACCTGCAAACCATACCCACAAAGAATGTTGGGTCTTAAAATAGTCCGGCAAGCTCAACGCCGAACACAAGAGGCAGGATACACCAAGTGAAGACGAGGACGAGCCTCGCAAGCAAAGCACAGGGGAACAGAAGAAATTCCCACCAGAAGTCAAAACAGTCAACGTGTTACACGTGATAAAAGGGAGAAACAAAGCGGCACCTTTAGAGGAACAGGCCCCAGGGCCTATCACCGCGGAGCTCCGCCACTGGTCGTCCCAACCGATCACCTTCGACCATCGGGATTACTCGGCAAGTATCCGGCGTGCGGGATGGGTTGCCTTGGTATTAGATCCAATAATTGACGGATACCACTTCACCCGAGTCCTAATGGACGGCGGCAGCAGTTTAAATCTGATATATCAGGACACAATCCGCAAAATGGGGATAGACCCAAAAAAATTTTGCCACAGCAATGCTACCTTTAAAGGAGTAACGCCAGGCCCGGAGGCTCACTGCAGGGGCTCCCTGCTACTAGAGGTTATATTCGGCTTCCCCGATAACTTCCGCAGCGAAAATTTAACTTTCCACGTCGCTTCGTTCCAAAGTGGCTATCAAGCACTACTCGGACGCGAAGCTTTCGCTCGCTTTAACGCAATACCGCATTATGCTTCCCTCAAGCTCAAGATGCTTGATCCACGCGGCATCATTACAGTAAATGGAAATATTGAGCGCTCCTTGCGCACCAAAGACGGTGCGGCCGCCTTGGCCGCCGCACACTAAACGGCCTCACCAACTCTAGCATTTGACAGGTCGTTAAGACCACGGACACGGCTAGACGAGTCTGGCTCAACTATATGTAATTAATACAGGTTTGATGGCTATACCCCTATTACAATACAAGGGGCTCAACATGCGCGCAATAGTGGCAATAAGGCTCACCTTTACTCATTTTCAACTATATATTGTTTATTTAGTATAATTTAACTTTTGCACGGCAAATTTTCAATTAAGTTCCTCTCTTTTTCAGATGACCATCGTGCTACACCCGTCCAGGATACGGTACAACGGAGACATAGGGGCAGACGTGCAGCAGGGACCCGTTCCAAGGATTCTTTGTAGATTAAGACCCTGCGTAAACCTTTTTTACTGTCTCTTGTTGATTTACATCCCTTGGATTCTCAGTACAACCGAGAAGGATGCTGACGTCTTGGCATGTGGCCACGTCAGAATAAATCACATACCTGGACACCAAGGGCTTATTACAAAGGGTACTGTTTAGACCCGGTTTACACCATAAAGACTGAATACCTTAGGGAGTGTTCAGCATCGCGGGTTTGGCCTTATATGCATCAGCTCCGAATCATGCCTTTGGTCAATTGTTGGGTTTGCCCGGCTCCTGTGTTTTGCTGCCTTACGTTCTGCTCTATCGGCTAAGGCGGCACCAGGAGAACTACTGCGATTCTGCCCTGGTTCATCCGGACGAGCACCTCAGTAGAGAAAGTCGAAAAGTGACTGTCATGATATAGCGTGAGACTGGTCAACCACTCGATGACCTATTGGAATCTTCGGGATTCCTCCGCATTAACGAAGGGTCGTTTCCCGGCCAGGCATGTACGCACCTTGAATCCGGACGAGTGCGGAGCCACTAGGGGCTATCTAGTAGCCCCACTGTCAAACTCCTCCGACTAAGTGAAAGTGTTAAAGCATCCTAGTCCGGTTGCCTAGTTCGCTGCGCCATCACCTCCTTAATAGGACCAAGACATTGGATTAAGTGTGAATACGCGTCTTCTGAGAACACCCCCACATTATATGCATGGGGGCTAAAGCCGACGACTGCAATCTTTCAGGTTATATACATGTATACATAAACAACCGCACAGGAGGCATCACAAATACTTTCAGGCAAAAGTATAAATACAGCCTTGACAAATTCAACAAAATGTTGTTTTTACAATGGGAATACATGTCACTCAAACATAATATTCTTCGAGCACTGGGCCTCTATCGAACGAGCGCCCTCAAGAACTTCTTCAAAATAGTGCTCGGCAACCACTCGGCCTATGGCCGAACCCTGCGCCACGACAGTGGTGGCATCCATCTCCGCCCAGTATGTTTTGACACGAGCAAGGGCCATCTGTGAGCCTTCTATGCACACCGACCTCTTCATCGCGTTGATGCGTGGCACTGCACCAAGGAACTGCTGCACCAAGCTAAAATAGCTGTTCGGCTTCGGCCTTTCCGGCCACAGATGATCCACGACAGACCTCATGGCGAGTCCGGACAATCTATTGAGTTTGGCCCATTCAGCAAGCTGATCAGTCAATGGAAGTGGACACTCTGGAACGTTGAATTGTGACCAGAACAGCTTGTCCACTTCACGATCTGTTTGATCTCGGAAGTATTCGGCCGCATCGACAGCGCTCGCTGTCAAGTCTAGATATGCGTCGGCCGAACTCCACAGCCGATCCAGAGGGGCATACCGCGGATCGCCGAACTTCCTCCGTAGCATAAAGGGCTTCCCAGCCACAATGTCCCCGGCATCACGCAGTTCCTCCTTCTTTGCTCTCATTGCAGAGTGGGTGTCTTTGGTCGCCATTGTGGACTTTTCGAGGTCCGTAGCCTTCGCCCAGTTTTCTTCTTCAAGAAACTAGCAGCGGTCGGTAGTGTCTTTTAACTTCACAGCCATTTTGGCCATTTTCTCTTTGCTCTCGCTATGCGCGGCCTTCTCAGCCCTCAACTCTTCGGCCGCCTTCAAAGCGGCCGCATTACTACTTCTTGCTTGCTCCTTGGCTCGGGCAAGCTCCGCCTGCAGGGCCTCCACGGTGGCAGCTCCATCTGCAGTCACAACATATTAAAGATACTGGCATCATGCTGCTCTTACTATGTGACATTCACCATAAATATCACCTACCCTGTGCCTCGTCAAGCCGCTTGTGAACAAGCTCGATGTCGGCATCCGTCGCATCCAGTCGCCGTTTTAGTTCGGTCACCCCATCAGTCTGGCTAGCCACTAGAGCTTCAGACACCTGCACATAACGGCAGTTTGGTTATTACCTGGGACTACGATTCTCTGTTCGCCGCCGTTCTCGACGACAATGAGAGTCTCAGGGGCTACTATCTACACAGGGCGCACCTAAAAATGTGCGGTACTACCACAAATGCATATCATTCCACGTACCTCAAAGCCCGTCAGTAGACTCATAAAGGCTTCATGCAACCTGTTTTCGGTGGAAGAAATCCTTTCAATCACCGTACACATTAGTGTACGGTGCTCTTCTGAGATAGTCGCTCGCTCTAGCAGACCCTTCTATATGTCCGACCGCATACCAGGTGGTGCTGGACTCTTTTGATTGCTCTCTTCAAGAGCCGGATACTAAGAGCTTCGGGTGACCATGGGATTACCTTCTGGCCTTGCCGGAGAAACTCTCCGTGACGACACTTCAAGGTCGCTCGCTTCTTGAGCCAGGGAGTCCGGGGGAGGCGTTTCGCTCTCCATCATCTCCGAAAGAAGATCCCCCGAAGACGAGCTCTGCTGAGAAGGGCTCAGACCCGAACTGCAAGATAGATGCTTCGGTTATCTTCCTCAGAACTAAGGTAGTATATCTTCACTATTAAGTACTTCTTTTACTTATAGCTCATTAGAGGGTTGATCCCCGCATGGACTTTGTGCGGCAAGAGCACCCTCCGAAGCAGGACCCTCTGGTGGAGTTTTCTTCTCCCGTTTGGAGACCTTGGTCTCCGGATCTTCAGAGGTAGTCCTCTTCCTCCCCCGGGGCATTGGAACGTCAGATTCTTCCCCTTGGTTATCCTCCCTCGCAGAGGTGCTCGTTCCCTCGGTAGGAATAGGTAGCGGTGGAGGCCCGCTTTCACCCCCTTTATTCTCCCCTTCGTCTTCACTTGAGGGCACCGAGCAAGGCGCTGGCTCGAGCATCTTATCCAGCACCGAATTGTCCAAGCCTTCAGGAAGGGGATCCGAACACCGGATCATCTTCGCCTTCGTTATCCAGTCTTGGTCAAAGAGCGATTCTTCAGAATGATGTCATGATAAAAGAAATACAGTGTGTTCGACTAGAGGATTACTTACTTGGGCCGCGGTGCGGTTGCTGCTCAGGCCCATGTCCTTGGTGGTGTCCGAACACTCTATTTGGGGGTCCGAAGAACGACTTGTACATCTCCTCATGTGTCAGGCCGAGGAAATTCTGAATAGCGCGCGGTCCTTCTGGGTTGAATTCCCACAAGCATAGGGGCCGGCGTTTGCAAGGCTGGACTCGACGAACCGGCATGACTTGCACTACCATAACCAAACTAAAATCTCCCTCGAAGAGATCTCAGATGTGGCTCTGCAGTATGGGCACATCCTTGGCTGGACCCCAGCTCAGCCCCCTGCTGATCCATGACATCAGTTGTGGTGGAGGGCCCCAGCGAAAGACAGGGGAATCTACCCACTTGGCACTTCTGGAGCAGTGACGTAGAACCACTCCCATTGCCATAATCCGGACATCTCTGGAAAGGAACCCTTTTGCCACGGAGCTCCAGCGATCTTGCTTATTAATGCCCCTCCGGACGCCACATGCTGCCCCTCAACCGTCTTCGGCTTCACATAAAAGGTCTTGAGCCACAGGCCGAACTGAGGGGTAATGCGGAGGAAGGCCTCACATACGACAATAAATGTCGAGATGTGGAGAAAGGAATCCGGGGCTAGATCATGGAAATCAAGACCGTAATAGAACATCAAACCCCTTACGAAGGGATCCAGAGTGAGGCCTAGTCCTCGGAGGAAGTGGGAGATAAACACGATGTCTTCATTGGGTTCAGGAGTAGGGACGACCTGCCCTCAGGCAGGCAGCCCATGCGAGACTTCGGCGGTCAAGTTTCTTGCCTCCCTCAACTTCTTGATATCCTCTTCCATGACGGAGGAGGGCATCCACCGGCCCTGGAGGCTGGATCCGGACATGATTGAAGGTCCGAAGCACCTGACCTGGGCTTTGGGTGTTAGAACTCGAGGCGGGGGAAGGATTCTATTGAGCACGGGAGGAAAAAAGTAAAAACCTTGACCCTTTATAAAGATGGTCAAGCGTCCTCCTCGTGGCCATTTGGGACTTGCCTAAAATCTAGGAGTCCTAGGCGCGGTTGGGTTACCCACGCCCGTATTGATGAGAATCCCGTAATAAGGGGGACACGATCTCTGCTTTGACAAGACGTGTCAAGAAACTGCCTCGCGTTATGTGCGGGGCTGGTTAAAGAAAAACGGTTCTAATAATCATCGAGCCATGGCATGATGTCATGTTGCCAAAACGTGTCAGCAGATTAGATTTTTGGAAATATTATTCTCTCTACGATGGTATGTGGAACTTATTTTGCAGGGTCGGACACTATCTTGTTATTCAAACTCTTCTGTGGTGTATCCGGAGGAGGAACCCGCCTTGCAATGCCGAAGACAACACTGCGCACCGGACTCATCGTCATTGAAGCCTACTTCAGGGGCTACTGAGGGAGTCCTGGATTAGGGGTCTCCGGACAGCTGGACTATATCCTTTGGCCGGACTGTTGGACTATGAAGATACAAGATTGAAGACTTCGTCCCGTGTCCGGATAGGACTCTACTTGGCGTGGAAGACAAGCTAGGCAATACAGATATTAATATCTCCTCCTTTGTAACCGACCTTGTGTAACCCTAGCCCCCTCCGGTGTCTATATAAACTAGAGGGTTTTAGTCCGTAGGACAACATACAATCATAACATAGTCTAGCTTCTAGGGTTTAGCCTCTCCGATCTCGTGGTAGATCAACTCTTGTAATACTCATATCATCAAGAATAAATCAAGAAGGACGTAGGGTTTTACCTCCATCAAGAGGGCCCGAACCTGGGTAAAACATCGTGTTCCCTGCGTCCTGTTACCATCCGCCTTAGACACACAGTTCGGGACCCCCTACCCGAGATCCGCCGGTTTTGACACCAACATTAGATTTGTGGAAATATTATTCTCTCTACGGTGGACACCAAAATCAACGTGTACATGATTGTCAACGAACTCAGCATCAACTAGAGGTGGCAAGACAACGTGTACATGATTGTCAATGTATAATCAACAAGTTGAGACTGGACATGCAAGTATTAGATGCAGGAGTCAAAAAATGAAACAAGACACTAAGGTAACCATGAAGGAATTGGAGATTTTGCAGACTGAAATTTGTGCTATCTGAATCCGGCCAATCCTATTTTCTGAAAGATTATAGTTCAAATGGAGTTAAGTTGATGTGTGTCCATGATGTATGAGCTGTATTTGCCCAGTGTATGTAATTTGTTGTTTGTGTATGCTTTATTATCACTTGTGCCGAACCATAATGCCGAGTGGGTATAATCGGCTGTAATTTCTTTATTGTATAGTGTAGGATTATTCTACCTTTCTATGCCTTGATCTCTTTGTTGTATAGTGTATGCTTTTTAGAGGTGGTACTATTGAGTAGGATAATTATTTGAATATGCTATATCGTTCAAACGGGGGCCAACTCGCCCGACCATGGCCCTTCACGGGCCGTTAGATCCATGGGCCTTCTACGTCTCGTAGGATCCATGGGCCTTCTACGTCTCGTAGGATCCATGGGCCTTCTACGTCTAGTAGGATCCATGGGCCTTGTACGTCTCGTAGGATCCATGGGCCTTCTACGTCTCGTAGGATCCATGGGACGCCGACTCATTTATGGGTCTTGTACGGGCCTTTAATGGGCCGTAGACGGGCCTTTAATGGAAATCGTACGTTTTATGGGCTGACCATAACAGGCCGTTAATAGGTCGTATTTGGTGATGCTATGAAAATGTCCCAACAGACTAACGGTCCACAAACGGGCCGACTGTAACGATGGGCTGAATTTGGCCCACAAGCAGAAAATGATAGTAACGGGCCGTAAGTAACCGAATGCTGCAAATGAGCCCAAGAATAAATGGGCCCTCATAAGGCCGAAAGTTAACTTGGGCTGGAAACGGCCCAACGTAATAACGGGCTGTTAATGGGTATAAAGTGATACACTGTTCATTACGGGCCAGTTTCACCACGGGCCGTTAATGGGTGTAAAGTAATACACTATTCATTACGGGCCAGTTTCAGCACGGGCCGCTAATGGGCCAAGAGTTACAAAGGGCCTCATATGGGCCGAAAGACGTCATGGGCTATACATGGGCCAGAAGTGAAAATGGGCTGGAACCATATTGGATGGCCCAGATGACGCTACTGGGCCTAATTCGGATATGGTGCAACGGGCCTTGGGTTAGCGGGCTGTAAATGGGCTATATGCGAACATGTCTTTAACAGGCTTTCCATGGGCCGGCCCGCCAGCTTTTGACCAAGTCAAACGGGCCAGCCTTTTCACAAGAATGGGCCACTGTTGTGCCGTGCCATGTGTCGACGTATCATAGACGCCTTCTGTCCAGTGAGTGGATGACATCTGTCCCAACGATGAGTCGACACGCGTTTCCTCTAGCCAATGATGATTTTACACGTGGAAAATCCCCATTGGTCAGGGCTGGTAACGGGTTATCAGATCCAAAACCCGACCCGATAGCTTAACGTCATTCCGTTACGGTGGATGCCACATGTCGATCGCCCTTGACGAAAGCACTTCTGTGACGCGCGATTTATCGTCATGGAAGTGGACACTTCCGTGATGATAATTTTGGTGATGTCATGGAACACTTCTACCACAGCACAGGTATGACTATCTTGATTCTGTCATAAATTTGTCATGGATGTACATGCATGACAAAAATGCGACCTACTGTGACAAACACGTATCATCACGGAAGTGTATTTTTTTTGTAGTGATGTGAACTAATCACATAAAGATGTGAACTAAATTATTGACAATAGTGCAAGTGGGAGACTGAAGGAAATATGTCCTAGAGGCAATAATAAAGTTATTATTTATTTCCTTATATCATGATAAATTTTTACTACTCATGCTAGAATTGTATTAACTGGAAACTTAGTACATGTGTGAATACATAGACAAACAGAGTGTCACTAGTATGCCTATACTTGACTAGCTCGTTGAATCAAAGATGGTTAAGTTTCCTAGCCATAGACATGAGTTGTCATTTGATTAACGGGATCACATCATTAGAGAATGATGTGATTGACTTGACCCATTCCGTTAGCTTAGCACGATGATCGTTTTGTTTGTTGCTACTGGTTTCTTCATGACTTATCCATATTCCGCTGACTATGAGATTATGCAACTCCCGAATACCGGAGGAACATTTTGTGTGCTACAAAACGTCACAACGTAACTGGGTGATTATAAAGGTGCTCTACAGGTGTTTCCGATGGTACTTGTTGCATTGTCATAGATCGAGATTATGATTTGTCACTCCGATTGTCGGAGAGGTATCTCTCGGCCCTCTCGGTAATGCACATCACTATAAGCCTTGCAAGACATGCAACTAATGAGTTAGTTGCAGGATGACGCATTACAGAAACGAGTAAAGAGACTTGTCAGTAACGAGATTGAACTAGGTATTGAGATATCGACGATCGAATCTCGGGCAAGTAACATACCGATGACAAAGGGAACAACGTATGTCGTTATGCGGTTTGACCGATAAAGATCTTTGTAGAATATGTAGGAGCCAACATGAACATCCAGGTTCCGCTATTGGTTATTGACCGGAGACTTGTCTCGGTCATGTCTACATAGTTCTCGAACCCATAGGGACCGCACGCTTAACGTTCGGTGACGATTGGTATTATGAGTTTTTTTGATTTGATTTACTGAAGGTAGTTCGGAGTTCCGGATGAGACCGAGGACATGACGAGGAGTCTCGAAATGGTCGAGACGTAAAGATCGATATATTGGATGACTATATTGGGACATCGGAAAGGTTTCGTGTGATTCGGGTATTTTTCAGAGTACTAGGGAGTTACGGGAATACGGGGTAGAAGCATTGGGCCTCATGGGCCAAGTGGTGGAAGAGAGGAGGGTGGGCGCGCGCCCCCCTAGCCCAAACCGAATCGGACTATGGGGCCGGGCCCCTTTCCTCCTTTCCTCCCTCTCCTTCCTTCTCCCCTTCCCGCTTCCTTTCCTCCTCCTAGTAGGAGTAGGAAAGGGGAGTTCTACTCCTACTAGGAGGAGGACTCCTCCTCCTGGCACACCTACAGGGGCCAGCCGACCTCCCCCTTGCTCCTTTATATACGGGGGCAGGGGGCACCTCTGAAGACACAAGTTTATCTATTGATCTATTCCAGCCATGTGCAGCGCCCCCCTCCACCATAATCCACCTCGATTATATCGTAGCGGTGCTTAGGCGAAGCCCTGCGTCGGTAGCATCATCATCACCGTCATCATGCCGTCATGCTGAAGAAACTCTCCTGTGAAGCTCTTCTGGGTCGGAGTTCGTGGGACGTCATCGAGCTGAATGTGTGCTGAACTCGGAGGTGTCGTGCGTTCGGTACTTGGATCGGTCGGATCATGAAGATGTACGACTACATCAACCGCGTTGTGCTAATGCTTCCGCTTTCGGTCTACGAGGGTACGTAGACACACTCTCCCCTCTCATTGCTATGCATCACCATGGTCTTGTGTGTGTGCGTAGGATTTTTTTAAATTACTACGTTTCCCAACACATCATCATTATCATATTGCCTTGCATGATCATGTAGTTGACATCGTATTTGTGGAAAAGCCACCATGCTTAATTTTTCAAACATGCCACTCTTGATTCATCGCACATCCTGGTACACCGCCAGAGGCATTCACATAGATTCATATTTTGTTCTAAGTATCGAGTTGTAATTCTTGAGTTGTAAGTAAATAAAAGTGTGATGATCATCATTAGAGCATTGTCCCATGTGAGGAAAGGATGATGGAGACTATGATTCCCCCACAAGTCGGGATGAGACTCCGGATGAAAAAGAGAGAGAGAGAGAAAAAAAGAGGCCAAAAAAAGAGGCAAAAAAAGAGAACAAAAGAGAAGGCCCAAATAAATAAATAAAAGAGAGAGAAAACGAGAGAAGGGGCAATGTTACTATCCTTTTTCCACACTTGTGCTTGAAACTAGCACCATGATCTTCATGATAGAGAGTCTCTTATTTTGTCACTTTCATATACTAGTGGGAATTTTTCATTATAGAACTTGGCTTGTATATATTCCAATGAGGTCTTCGTGAGCAAGCAAGTTGGATGCACGCCCACTTAGTTTCTTTGATGAGCTTTCATATATTTATAGCTCTAGTGCATCCGTTGCATGGCAATCCCTACTCCTTGCATTGACATCAATTGGTCGGCACCTCCATAGCACATTGATTAGCCGCGTCAATGTGAGACTTTCTCCTTTTTTTCTTCTCACATAACCCCTATCATCATACTCTATTCCACCCATAGTGCTATGTCCATGGCTCGCGCTCACGTATTGCATAAGGGTTGAAAAGGCTGAAGCACGTTAAAAAGTATGAACCAATTGCTCGGCTTGTCATCGGGGTTGTGCATGATGGGAGCATTTGGTGTGACGAAAATGAAGCATGACCAAACTATATGATTTTGTAGGGATAAGCTTTTTTTGGCTATGTTATTTTGATAAGACATAATTGCTTGGTTAGTATGCTTGAAGTATTATTATTTTTATGTCAATATTAAACTTTTGCCTTGAATCTTATGGACCTGAATATTCTTGCCACAATAAAGAAAATTACATTTATAATTATGTTAGGTAGCATTCCGCATCAAAATTCTGTTTTATCATTTACCTACTCGAGGACGAGCAGGAATTAAGCTTGGGGATGCTTGATACGTCTCCAACGTATCTATATTTTTTGATTGTTCCATGCTATTATATTATCCATCTAGGATGTTTTATATGCATTTATATGCTATTTTATATGATTTTTGGTACTAACCTATTAACCTAGAGCCCAGTGCCAGTTTCAGTTTTTTCCTTGTTTTTGAGTATCGCAGAAAAGGAAAACCAAACGGAGTCCCATTGACCTGATACTTGACGGAGCTTATTGTTGGACCGGAAGAAGGCCATGGAGTAAAAGAGTTGGGCCAGAAGAGTCTCGGGCCGTCCACGAGGGTGGGGGCGCGCCTCCCTGCCTCATGGATAGCCCGGAGACCCCCCTTGACTTGTTCTCGACGCCAAAACCTCTTATATATACAGAAACTTCCAGAAAGAAATCTAGATTGGGAGTTCGGCCACCAGAAGCCTCCGTAGCCACCGTAAACCAATCTAGACCCATTCCGGCACCCTGCGACCGGAGGGGGAAATACCTCTCCGGTAGCCATCTTCACCCGGCGCTCTCCATGACGAGGAGGGAGTAGTTATCCCTTGTGGCTGAGGATATGTACCGATAGCTATGTGTTTGATCTCTCTCTCTCTCTCTCTCGTGTTCTTGAGTTGGCACGATCTTGATGTATCGCGAGCTTTGCTATTATAATTGGATCTTATGATGTTTCTCCCCCTCTACTCTCTTGTAATGGATTGTGTTTTCCCTTTGAAGTTATCTTACCGGATTGATTCTTTAAGGATTTGAGAACACTTGATGTATGTCTTGCATGTGCTTATCTGTGGTGACAATGGGATATCACGTGATCCACTTGATGTATGTTTTGGTGATCAACTTGCGAGTTCCGTGACCTCGTGAACTTATGCATAGGGGTTGGCACACATTTTCGTCTTGACTCTCCGATAGAATCTTTGGGGCACTCTTTGAAGTTCTTTGTGTTGGTTGAATAGATGAATCTGAGAATGTGTGATGCATATCGTATAATCATACCCACGGATACTTGAGGTGGCATTGGAGTATCTAGGCAACATTAGGGTTTTGGTTTATTTGTGTCTTAAGGTGTTATTCTAGTACGAACTCTATGATAGATTGAACGGAAAGAATAGCTTTGTGTTATTTTACTATGGACTCTGGAATAGATCGATCAGAAAGGATAACTTTGAGGTGGTTTCGTACCCTACAATATTCTCTTCGTTTGTTCTCCTCTATTAGTGACTTTGGAGTGACTCCTTGTTGCATGTTGAGGGATAGTTATATGATCCAATTATGTTATTATTGTTGAGAGAACTTGAACTAGTGAAAGTATGAACCCTAGGCCTTGTTTCCTAGCATTGCAATACCGTTTGTGCTCACTTTTACCACTTGCTACCCTGCTGTTTTTATATTTTCAGATTACAAAAACCATTATTTACTATCCATATTGCACTCGTATCACCATCTCTTCGCCGAACTAGTGCACCTATACAATTTACCATTGTATTGGGTGTGTTCGGGACACAAGAGACACTTTGTTATTTGGTTGCAGGGTTGTTTGAGAGAGACCATCTTCATCCTACGCCTCCCACGGATTTATAAACCTTAGGTCATCCACTTGAGGGAAATTTGCTACTGTCCTACAAACCTCTGCACTTGAAGGCCCAACAACGTCTACAAGAAGAAGGTTGTGTAGTAGGCATCACATGACACCACTAGAGGAAAGACAACATATACATCTCATCAAAATATCGAACGAATACCAAATTCACATGACTACTTATAGCAAGACATCTCGCATGTCCTCAGGAACAAACGTAACTACTCACAAATCATATTCATGTTCATAATCAAAGGGGTATTAATATGCATAAATGATCTGAACATATGATCTTCCACCAAATAAACCAACTAGCATCAACTACAAGGAGTAATCAACACTACTAGCAACCCACAGGTACCAATCTGAGGTTTTGAGAAAAAGATTGGATACAAGAGATGAACTAGGGTTTGAGAGGAGATGGTGCTGGTGAAGATGTTGATGGAGATTGACCCCCTCCCGATGAGAGGATCGATGGTGATGATTTCCCCCTCCCGGAGGGATGTTTCCCCGGCAGAAACAGCTCCGCCGGAGCCCTAGATTGGTTCCGCCAAGGTTTTGCCTCGTGGTGGCAGAGTTTCGTCCCGTGAGGTTCCTTATGATTTTTTCCAGGGCAAAAGACTGCATATCGCCAAAGATGGGCACCGGAGGCCTGCCAGGGGGCCCACGAGGCAGGGGGGCGCGCCCCCACTCTCGTGGACGGTGGGTGGCCCCCCTCTGGTGCTTCTTTCACTCAATATTTTTTTATTCTAAAACTGACTTCCGTGTAGTTTCAGGACTTTTGGAGTTGTGCAGAATGGGTCTCTAATATTTGCTCCTTTTCCAGCCCAGAATTCCAGCTGCCGGCATTCTCCCACTTTGTGTAAACCTTGTAAAATAAGAGAGAATATGCATAAGTATTATGACATAATGTGTAATAACAGCCCATAATGCAATAAATATCAATATAAAAGCATGATGCAAAATGGACGTATCAACTCCCCCAAGCTTAGACTCGCTTGTCCTCAAGCGAAAACCGATATTGAAAAATATGTCTGCATGTTTAGAGATAGAGGTGTAGATAAAATAAAATATGGACATGAGGGCATCATAATCATTCTTAGAACAACAATATATATATATATATATATATATATATATATATATATATATTGTCATATGACTTCTTATGCTAAAGTAACAATTCATTCACAATTTCAAGTATGAATCAGAAACTTCATCGAAAACTAACAAACTATGATCTCGGTCATTGAAGAAATTGCAATTTATCATAACATCGAAAAGAGTCAACATAAGAGCTTTTCAGCAAGTCCACATACTCAACTATCATTTAGTCTTTCACAATTGCTAACACTGACGCAATATTTATGGGTATGAAGTTTTAATCGGACATAGAGAAAGATAGGGGCTTATAGTTTTGCCTCCCAACCTTTTACCAATATATATATATATATATATATATATATATATATATATATATATATATACATAAACACTATTCTGATCACGGGATCAGAATAATATTCTGATCACAACATGAACTTCCCGAGTAACGCGCCTGACCTTTCCCGAGTACTAGGTTGAACTTTAGCTAAAAGCTCTCCAAATGGGGCTTGCGATATACCCTTGGATAGCTATGGACATCAGTATCATGACCCAAGTTAATTTTTTGGCAAAATGTAAGCGGTTTAAGAGCAGTTTTGAAAAACGTTTTTTCTTCATATAAAAAATGTGAATCGTATTTTCGATCGCATTTTTAAACCGTTTATCGGAATGAGGCAAATAATATGGCGTTGGAAAGCTGCTGCAAAACCACTCCTTCCACATGTTGAAAGTTTTCTCTAATTCCCTACGGTTAAAGAGTAATTCGGAAAATTGTAAAATTTCGCAAACCGAATACCCGAGTTCGTATTTTCGACGCCCTTTCTAAACGGCTAATCCAATTGAGGCAACTAATATGGCGTTGGAAAGCTTATGAAAATGTGCTACTTTTTTATGTTAAAAGTTTTTTCTAATTTTGAATGGTTTAAAAGTAATTTAGAAAATGGTACAAGTTCCACCGAGTTCGTATTTTCGAGCTAATTTTTTAACCGTACGTCCAAATGCAGCAAATGATATGGCGTTGGAAATCTTGAAGAAATGCAAAACTTTTTTGTATATATTGTTTCTCCTAATTCATTACGTTTTATGTCAGTTTTGAAAATGGTCAAAAACGTATTTTTTGCGTAATTTCTACAAACTTTATCGGAATGGGGCAAACAATATACTGCTGAAAAGCTACGGAAAATGCGAAACTTTTTCATGTTGATGGTTTTCTCTGAATCCTGTCCGTTTTCAAGTAATTTCGAAAATGGCGAGATCATTCGTTCTGCCTCTATCGTGAAACTGATTCTTCGAAAATGCACCGCGTGAAGAATCTGAACTTCTCGACGCGTGTACGTGAACTTCACTCTGTTTTTCACGTGTTTTTTTGCTCGTAGCTCTCCATCCACTCACCGGAACACTCATCGGAATTAAGCAAGTAATGTACCGGCGGAAAGCTGATGTAAACACGCAACTTTCCCGTGTTAATAATTTTTTCATACTCGCGATGATTTTCAAAGTTTTTCATCTCAAATTCATTCACTATAGTAGTCGAACTTCCTGCTGTTTTCCGGTTGAACATCTGTGACGTATTTTCGTTTGTAATTTTCTCATTCATTTGTCAGTGTTACACAAATGATATTTGTTTTGTACAAACCTCTCTCATAATAAATTTTTTAATTTTCTCCGACCGATGACTTGAACTTACACAAATGCTATTCCTCCCATTTTGAAATAAATTAGAAAATGACGAGATCATGGTTTTTTGCCTTCATCACGAATGGAAATGCACTGCGTGAAGTGGTTGAACTTCTTGGGCATGTTTTGTCTGAACTTCACTCTGTTTTTGACGTGCTGTTTTTTATCAATAACTCCCAAACCACTTACCGGAATTGAGCAAATGATATACCAATGGAAAGTCGTCGAAAACACTCAACTTTTCCATGTTGATCAGCTTTTCATACTCGCGATGTTTCAAAATATTTTTTAATGCGTAAAAATGTGTTTTAATGGTATACACAAATTTTTTATACCATTCATCGGAATATAGCATACAATATACCATTGAGAAGCTTATGAATAGGAGCATCTTTTTCATGTAGACAGACGTTACAGATTTTTTTGTTTGAGAGCAGTTTTAAAAATGACAAAAAGAACGTCGTTTCTTGCCTGTTTTTACATGTAATTGAAGGTCGGACGTCTCATACTAGAGATCTTGAACTTCACCGTGAGCAGCACATGAACTTCTTGCAAAAAACCTTTTAAGCTTTTAGTTTTTTTTTCTTATATTCCTATCTGAAATGCATTTCACGTAGTAGTTAAACTTCCCGCTGTTTTCATCTTGAACTTCCGTCACATATTTTTGTTCAACCTCTCTCACAAGAAATTTTTAACTTTCTCAGGCCAAGCAATTGAACTTCTAGCAACAATTTTTTTGGACTTTGCCTTTTTATTCTTTTTAATACAAAATGCACACCGTGTAGTACGTGAAATTCTGGCAATCATCAACTTGAACTTTTGAGATTATGCGTTCTACCTTCATCCTGAAAACAGAGTCTATGAAAATGCAATGTGTGAAGAGTTGAACTTCTGGAACATGTGTGTTTGAACTTTACTCTATTTTTGACGTATTGTTTTTGGCTCGTAACTCTCAAACCACTCACCGGAATTGAGCTAATGATGTATTACTCTATTAACTTTTTTCTTATCATTTTTGGTTTCTAATTTGATATGGAATGAGAGAATTTTATCATTATTTTAGTTTGAACTTCTACTTAAAAAAGGGAAATCTATTTTAAACTTTTTCAGTTGTTGCTTTATTTTAATTAGAACTTCTTCATTTTGTTCTTTAGTAAAGAGAAAAATCTGAGTTTTTTATAAACTTTGACCTTCCCTGTTATTTTAATTTGAACTTCTTATTTTATTCTTAGAAAAATATGGTTTTTCAAATAAGCATGAAACAATTTAAAAAAAAATTGGACTTTATACTTTTATTTTTCCAACAAAGGGAAAGAAATTGAGTTTTCTGTATACATCGAACTACTCCATTATTTTAATTCGAACTTCTCAATTTTATTTATTATTAGCAAGGAAAATCCGAGTTTGTAAATTCTAACTTCTTGGTTTTTGTAATCTGAACTTCTCAGGTGTTTTTGAGATGGTGAAAATCAAATGCTACATTACTTCTAGGTTTTTTTAAATGGTAATTTCAATTTTTTAACTTCGGACTATACCTTTATTTTAATTTAAAATATATGTTTTTTAGAAACGAGAACAAATCTTGGTTTTTTGTGTGCGCGTATATATGAGCACTTCATTTGTACTGTATTTAAAAAACATTGATTTTTTGTATTATAATATCTTCTATTACAATTAACATACTTGACCTTCTCAAACATTACATTTTGACCATTCCACAAACATACTTGACGTTCTATTAATATTATATTATAGGCATTAACATAAGCACCTTCGTGTGCAAGTAATGGCCACAACATGGAGCCCCTGCAGGTTCAGTTCAGCTATATCAATGAGTGAATAATGCAGAACAAAAATTAATAAATTTAGAAACTAGTAACGACCACAACATGGAGCCCCCTAAGGTTCAGTTCGTTTTTAATTTTTTATCAACGAGTAAGGAATGCAGAACAATAACTCGGAATTTAGAAACAACAAGAGATGGGACTGCCAGACATTGCTTTCTACTTTGGGAGATAAATACAAACATCTTCTAGCCACACATACCACTTCTTTTTCAGCTACGTGAGCTACACTAACTTTTCTTCACACATAGTACTATGGAGTTGGACGATGGTTGGAGCAAAAGTGAATAGAAAAATAGAAAAATGTAGGCTCACTCATCACTCCCGTAGCACCTCTGTATGTCCCCTGCTAACTACAACTCTGTGCACAACGAGGAGGAGCAGCGTCAGAGTGGCCTGGCTGCCAATCGGGAGGATGGAGCAGGAGGGAAGTTGGCTGGGTTGGGGCGGCATAGGAGTTTGCAAGCTGCTACATGGGGTTGGTCAAGCCGGCGCTAAGGTGCAGCGCAGGATGGCGCTAGCTAACTGAAGATGGGGCGTGGCGCATGGGGCATTGACCACTTTCTATTGAGAGATGAGAGCAGCTGCTGCAGTTTACACGCACGCGAGGTAGCACTGAAAGTAACGCACGCTGGAGGGCCATGCCGGCTGCATACCGCGGAGACGCAGGGCTGCGGTGGCCGTCGCGGTGGACTTACCCACGAGCTCGGGTTGAACTGACGCGTAGCGCAGAGGCCAGCGACAGCCAGGCTACTCTGAACATTGCTCTAGCATGAAGAAGCATGGGGAGAGGAACTCGGACGGACATGGGTGGGGCACTTGGACTGTTGAAGCAGTGGCTAGAGCAACATCCTGTGGCGGCTAGCGACAGTAGCTGGACTACGACGCACAGGGGATGGCGCCACCGGATGTGCTTGGGACGGCCAGCGGCGGTAGGTGGGGTTTGGCCAAGTGCTCGCGCTGCAGGTAGCCTGGCCACAGACGAGCATGGCGGAGTGCAAGGACCGGCGGCGCTTGCAAGATCCCGTCGACGGGGAAGAACGCAGGATCAAGGGGAGACGAAATTGGGGAGGGGGTGGGAGGGGGCCACCGGGATTCGAGGCATGGCAGCGGGATTCGACTCGCAGAGATGAGATCCATCTTGCGGTGGCGCGCGCGAGTTGCCGGAGGCGGTGCCGCCTGGAGTTGCCGGCGCCGGCGACTTGCGTGGTTGCCTGGGCCGGCTGCGCGCGGGATGGGTGAGGTGCGCGGGGGCGCTGGGTGGGCCGGCGGCGGGGGTAGTGGGAATCGTGGGGGTCGAGGGATGGGAAGTCCGGGCAGTTTCCAGAGTTCGGGAACATCTCTTCGCTGCCTATATAGGGCCGTGTGATCCAAATAACTATTCTGATCCCAGGATCAGAATAGTGCCTATATATATATCCCGGTCCAACACTGCTCCTGAGCCGGACCTGGGCCTAGGTTTTGAGCCCGGAGACTAGGTTGGGTCGGGCCTGCGCCCGCTGTTTATGCCATTTACTAAAAAGGCCCAGCCCGAGGCCCGATGTGTTTTTTGTTGTGATGGGCCGGGCTCAAGCCTGAAAACTAGGCCCGACGGTCGGGCCGGGCCGGCCTCGGGCCTGAGTTTTCTACCTCGGACTTGGTCAGGCCCGACCCGAAGCCCGGTCCGGCCCGGAGGATGGCCGGGTCTAATCTGGATCTTTCCAACACAATGTGCTTGCCAAATGATAAAATGTAAAAAGGAAAGGTGAAGATCACCATGACTCTTGTATAAGGTATAAGACAAAAGTAAAAGATAGGCCCTTCGCAGAGGGAAGCAGAGGTTGTCATGTGTTTTTATGGTTGGTTGCACAAAATCTTAATGCGAAAGAACGTCACTTTATATTGCCTCTTGTGATATAAACCTTTATTATGCAGTCCGTCGCTTTTATTTCTTCCAGTTCACAAGATCGTATAAAGCTTATTTTCTCCACACTAATAAATCATACATATTTAGAGAGAAATTTTTATTGCCTGCAACATGAAAACTTACTTGAATGATCTTACTCAATCCATAGGTAGATATGGTGGACTCTCATGGCAAAACTAGGTTTAAGGATATTTGGAAGCACGAGTAGTATCTCTAGTTGGTGCAAAGAATTTGGCTAGCATGAGGGGGAGAGGCAAGCTCAACATGGTGGATGATCCATGACAATATACTTTATTTCGAATATAAGAAAACATAACCCATTACGTTGTCTTCCTTGTCCAACATCAACCTTTTAGCATGTCATATTTTAATGAGTGCTCACAATCATAAAAGATGTCCAAGATAGTATATTTATATGTGAAAACCTCTCTTTCTTTATTACTTCCTATTAATTGCAATGATGACTAAAACTATGTTTTTCAACTCTCAACAACTTTTATTCATCATACTCTTTATATGTGAAGTCATTACTCTCCATAAGATCCATATGATCTCTTTATTTCTTTTTCTTCTTTCTCTTCTCTTTTATTTTTATTCCCTCAAGATCATAGTAAGATAACCAAACCCTTGACTCAAAACTAATCTTTATTATATATATATATATAGTTCACGGACTCGATTACATAGAAGTATCATAAAGCAAAACTTATAGGGGCTTATAGTTTTGCCACCCAATGTTTTACCTCAAGGGTAATGTCAACAATAATAGTTCATGAAGACTCACTTCCAATTAGCTATATATATGAGGATCTTTCCAACATATTGTGCTTGCCGAAGGATAAAATGTAAAAAGGAAAGGTGAAGATCACCATGACTCGTATGTAAGGTAGAAGATAAAAGTAAAAGATAGGCCCTTCGCAGAGGGAAGCAAAGGTTGTCATGCGCTTTTATGGTTGGATGCACAAAATCTTAATGCAAAAGAACGTCACTTTATATTGCCACTTGTGATATGGACCTTTATTATTCAGTCCGTTGCTTTTATTTCTTCCATATCACAAGATTGTATAACGCTTATTTTCTCCACATTAATAAGCCATACATATTTAGAAGGCAATTTTTATTGCATGCACCGATGACAACTTACTCGAAGGATCTTACTCAATCCATAGATAGGTATGGTGGACTGTCAAGGCAAAAACGGGTTTAGGTATATTTGGAAGCACAAGTAGTATCTCTACTTGGTGCAAAGAAATTGGCTAGCATGAGAGGGAAAGGCAAGCTCAACATGTTGGACGATCCATGAAAATATAATTTACCTCATATTTAAGAAAACATAACCCATTACGTTGTCTTCCTTGTCCAACGGCAACTCTTAGCATCTCATACTTTAATGAGTGCTCACAATCATAAAAGATGTCCAAGATAGTATATTTATATGTGAACCTCTCTTTCTTTATTACTTCCTATTAATTGCAACGATGACCAAAACTATGTTTGTCAACTCTCAACAACTTTTATTCATCATACTCTTCATATGTGAGCTCATTACTCTCCATAAGATCCATATGATCTCTTTATTTCTTTTTATTTCTTCTCTTTTATTTTATTTAATTCCCTCAAAATAATAGCAAAATAATCAAGACCTTGACTCAACACTAATCTTTATTATATAGCTCACGTACTCGATTACATAGAGGGATCATATAGCAAATCTCACAACTAGATCATACTAAAACTTTATTCTACTAGATCAAGATATAACCAAAATGATCGAACTAAGAAAAATGGTAAAGATAAAAGGTGTGATGGTGATACGATACCGAGGCACTCCCCCAAGCTTGGCAGTTGCCAAGGGGAGTGCCCATACCAGATACTCAGTTCTCCTTTGCTGGTGAAGAAGATAGGGTGATGATGGATAGTCGCACATCGAGCGTAGTAGATCCTCCAATTTGCAGATAATGCCCTTGAGTGCGGTGATATGCTCCTTCAACAAAATATTTTCACGCGTGCGATACTTATTTTGTATGCAAGCTAACTCAATCATCTTGAAAGCTTCAATCTCCGTTGGGGTAAGAAGATTGTAATGAGGTTGGAGGATGTCTTCATCTTCTGCTGCCGGAGCTTGATCCTCCATGGCCTTCTTGATCCCATCATCCTTGTTGATCTCGCCAGGTTCTTCTCTCTTCAGCTCTATCTTCATTAGCCAATCATCGTTGCCCTCATTGTTGGAGGAGGGGGACGACATAATGCCTGGCCTTGACAACTCTGGCAGAAAACAGCTCGAAACAAAAACAGAGGATATTTGCATGGTACGGTGGTCAAAACCTTCGGGAGATTATATAATGAATTTTTACCGACCAAAATAAGTATCGTGCAAGAAAACGGAGTCTGGAGGGCACATGAGGTGCCCGCGAGGCAGGGGCGCGCCCAGGGGTTAGGGCGCGCCCTCCACCCTCGTGTCCTTTTGGGACTGCTTCTTATTTTCCCAGTTTCTTAAATATTCCAAAACGGAGAAAAATTGCCATTAGAACTGTTTTGGAGTCGGTTTACTTACCATACCACATACCTCTTCCTTTTCGGAGGCTGAAACATTCTGGAAGGTGTACCTTATATACTCCTCCAGTGTTACGGTTTCAATAACATTAGTTTCAACATTTATAGGATTACCTGAGATATAATGTTTGATTCTTTGACCGTTGACCACCCTTGGATTTGTGCCTTTGAAGTTGTTGATTTTTATAGCACCGGAATGATAGACCTCCTCGATAACATAAGGAACTTCCCATTTAGAGAGGAGTTTTCCTGCAAAAAATATTAAATGAGAGTTGTATAACAATACATAATCACCTACATTAACCTCACGTTTTTGTATCCTTTTGTTGTGCTATCTTTTAACCTTTTCTTTAAACAGTTTGGCATTCTCATAGGCCTGGGTTCTCCATTCATCAAGTGAGCTAATGTCAAATAGTCTCTTCTCACCGGCAAGTTTTGGGTCATAGTTGAGCTCTTTAATGGCCCAATATGACTTATGTTCTAGTTCGAGAGGTAAGTGACATGCTTTTCCATAAACCATTTTATATGGAGACATACCCATAGGATTTTTATATGCAGTTCTATAGGCCCATAATGCATCATCAAGTTTCTTGGATCAATTCTTTCTAGATGTATTAACAGTCTTTTGCAAAATTAATTTAAGCTCTCTATTACTCAGTTCTACTTGACCACTAGACTGTGGATGATAAGGAGATGCAATTCTATGGTTAACGTCATACTTAGCAAGCATCTTACGAAAAGCACCATGAATAAAATATGAACCACCATCATTCATTAAGTATCTAGGGAATCCAAACCTCAGAAAAATAACTTCTTTAAGCATCTTAATAGAGGTGTTATGATCAACACTTCTAGTTGGAATAGCTTCTACACACTTAGTGACGTAATCAACAGCAAATAAAATATGTGTATACCCATTAGAGGAAGGAAACGGTCCCATATAATCAAAGCCCCAAACATCAAATGGTTCGATAACAAGTGAATAATTCATAGGCATTTCTTGACGTCTACTAATATTACCAATTCTTTGACATTCATCACAAGACAAGAAAAACTTACGGGCATCTTTGAAGAGAGTAGGCCAATAAAAACTAGATTTCAATAACTTATGTGCAGTTCTATCTCCAGCATGGTGTCCTCCATAAGCCTCGGAGTGACACTTGTGTAGGATCTGTTCCTGTTCATGCTCAGGTACACAACGTCTAATAACACCATCTACTCCTTCTTTATAGAGGTGTGGGTCATCCCAGAAGTAATGTCTTAAATCATGGAAAAACTTTTTCTTTTGTTGGTATGTGAAACTAGGTGGTATAAATTTAGCAACAATGTAATTAGCATAATCAACATACCATGGAGCAGTACAAGAAGCATTTATGGCAGCTAATTGTTCATCAGGAAAGCTATCATCAATAGGTAGTGGGTCATCAAGAACAATCTCTAACCTAGACAAGTTGTCTGCAACGGGGTTCTCAGCTCCCTTTCTATCAATAATATGTAAATCAAATTCTTGTAGCAAGAGAACCCATCTAATAAGTCTAGGTTTGGCATCTTTCTTTTCCATAAGATATTTAATAGCAGCATGATCAGTGTGAACAGTTACTTTAGAATCAACAATATAAGGTCTGAACTTATCACAAGCAAATACAACTACTAAAAATTCTTTTTCAGTAGTAGCATAGTTTCTCTGGGCACTTTCTAGAGTTTTGCTAGCATATTGGAAAACATTTAATTTCTTATCAACTCTTTGTCATAGAACAACACCTACAGCATAATCACTAGCATCACACATAATTTCAAAGGGTAAATTCCAATCAAGAGGCTGAACAACAGGTGCAGAAATCAAAGCTTTCTTAAGTATTTCAAATGCTTCTACACAATCATCATCAAAGACAAAAGGAACATCTTTTTGTAAGAGATTAGTCAGAGGCTTGGAAATTTTTGAGAAGTCTTTAATGAACCACCTATAAAAACCGACACGACCAAGGAAACTTCTTATACCTTTAATATCCTTAGGACACGACATCTTTTCAATAGCATCAACTTTAGCTTTATCAACTTCAATTCCTCTTTCAGAAATTTTATGCCCCAAGACAATGCCTTCATTAACCGTAAAGTGGCACTTCTCCCAGTTCAAGACAAGATTAGTTTCTTCACATCTCTACAAAACTCGATCAAGGTTGCTTAAGCAATCATCAAAAGAAGTTCTGTATACGGAGAAATCATCCACGAAAACCTCAACAATCATTTCACAAAAGTTAGAGAATATAGCAGTCCTACATCTTTGAAAGGTAGTAGGTGCATTACATAAACCAAAAGGCATACGTCTATAAGAAAAGGTACCGAAAGGGCAAGTAAAAGTGGTCTTTTCTTGATCATCTTTTGACACAGGTATTTGAGAGAAACCGGAATAACCATCTAGAAAGCAAAATTGTGTATGTTTATATAATCTTTCTAGCATTTGATCAATAAAAGGTAAATGGTAATGATCATTTTTAGTAGCTTTATTTAGTTTGCGGAAATCAATTACCATTCTATAACATGTAACAATTCTTTGTGGGATCAATTCACCTTTATCATTAGGAACAGTAGTAATACCTCCCTTCTTAGGGACACAATGGATAGGACTTACCCACTGACTATCAGCAATAGGATAAATTATACCAACCCACAGAAGCATTAGTATTTCTTTTCTTACCACTTCTTTCATTTTAGGATTTAACCGTCGTTGGTGATCAACAACCGGTTTAGCGTCCTTCTCCAATTTTATTTTGTGTTGGCATAGAGTGGGACTAATGCCCTTAAGATCATCAAGAGTATATCCAATAGCTGCACGGTGCTTCTTAAAAGTTTTCAATAACCTCTCTTCTTCTTGCTTTGAAACGTTAGCACTAATAATAACAGGATATATCTTCTTTTCATCAAGATAAGCATATTTATGAGTATCAGGCAATGGTTTAAGCTCAAACACGGGATCGCCCTTGGGTGGATGAGGATCCCCTAAGATTTCAATAGGCAAATTGTGTTTCAAAATAGGTCCCTGTTTAAAGAATACTTCATCTATTTCCCTTCTTTCACTCATAAACATGTCATTTTCATGGTCTAGCAAATATTGTTCTAAAGGATCATTAGGAGGTACGGCAATAGAAGTAAGACCAATAGTTTCATCTTTACTAGGAAATTCTTTATCATGGGGTTGTCTACGAAATTTAGCAAAGTTAAATTCATGAGACATATCCCCTAAACCAACATAAACAATATCCTTTTTGCACTCTATCTTAGCATTAACAGTATACAAGAAGGGTCTGCCAAATATAATGGGACAAAAGTCATCTTGTGGAAACCAAGAACAAGAAAATCAGTAGGATATTTAACATTCCAACACAAGACTTCAACATCTCTAGCAATCCCAGTAGGTGAAATAGTATCTCTATTGGCAAGTTTAATTGTAACATCTCTCTCTCTCTCTTCTATCTCAGCAGGTGAAATATCATGCATAATTTCTTTGGATAAAGAATGAGGTATTGCACTTGCACTAGCACCCATATCACATAAGCCATGATAGCAATGATCTCCTATTTTTACAGAAATAACAGGCATGCCTACAACAGGTCTATCTTTATTTTTAGTATCGGGTCTCGCAATTCTAGCAGCTTTATCACAAAAGTAAATAACATGCCCATCAATATTATCAGAGAAGAGATCTTTAACCATAGCAATATTAGGTTCAACTTTAATTTTCTCAGAGGGTGTAACACTCCAAAAATTTTGATTTGGTTTTATCAAATTCTTTATTTAGTTGCAAGGAGGTTATATAAAAAATTTTGTTTTAAAAAAACACTCTCCTTCTCAAAATTTTCAATTGTGACAAGTATTTTTTTGGGTTCTTCCCAATCTTGATCTTTGGTCTTAAGGGTTTTTCATCTTGTGTTGGCTCAACACAAATAATTTTGGAAGGTTTTTACAATTCTTTTTATTAAAAAGAATTCCTATAAATTATGGATTTACTCTTCCCCATTCAAAAATTTCTCTCTTGCCATGGCCTAGGTAGAAAATCTTCTTCCAAAACCCACCTCCCTACTTTGGGTCAAGTCAAGCATCAAGTCCAACAAGGTTCAACTTCTCCTAGATTTTTATTTCTATTTGTTTTAACCTCAAAATATTTTTTGTCATTTATTTGGACTTTGGTGGTTTACAAAGGAACTACCAGAGTTCCTTTGAGTCTTGGTCCCAAATAAACTCCTCTAGCTAGTCCTTAGTACCCTCAACCTAGATCCATCAAGATCTGCAGGTCCACAGTTCAAACTTTTCAAAATTTGCTTGCTGCAAGTTTGGACCAGATTTGCCATTTTTGGTGAAATTCATTCTTTTTCTTTTCCAAAAATTCTGAGATAATTTAGGCAGTCTCCAGGTGCATCAAGAGATCACCTCACCAAGTTTCAGCTCAAGAAAAATTTCCCACATGCCTAAAACATTTCGTTGAACAGCTGGTGTGCACTGTTGCTGTTCAATTTCAGAGTTTAGTGTTTCAGTTTCAGTCATCAATGTCGTTTTCTTCAGAGCCTCACGTCGATCTCCGCCAGTAACTGCCGTGGCGCCATGCTCCCTATTCCTCCTTCTTATCCATCGCGCCGCACGATCGCATCCGATGTTGGTGCGGAGGGATACTACACTACTGCCTACTCCACTGTCACCCAAGAGCCCTTCTACCATCAAAACCTAGTTATGCATGCTGATGGGCTGGATAGAGCTAACCGAGCTCTTTGCCACGAGTTGTACACCAACCGTCAGCACCTGTATCATGCTCTGATGCTGTTGCACCCCTATGTCCGATCTGGTGATCTATCGCGTTTTGTGATCTACCCTGCCAGGACCGTGATGCCCCAGGGCGTCGGCTGGCCAGATGTGGGAGGCTACTCTCCCGCACTTGGTCCTCTCTTGCCACCTGCCCATCGGGTTCTGCACCAGAGTATCCGCGGACCCCAGGCTACTTGCGTGGAGGTCTTCCCTTTGCGTCACTACCAGCTGTCAGGCTACACCTACCTCCACAGTTCCTCCTGGGACTGATGTAGGCTTGCTTGTTAGTGTTAGATGCCTTCGCCGCGAGCCTACGTGCCACCTATGATGTTCTTAGTCTGTGTACCGAACTCTATGCATGATCACTTTTGTAAGATGTGCCAACTACTATGTAGTATCTATCGTGTTCCTTTCATTATGCATGTTTCATCATGAATGATTCTTGTCCTCGCAATTTATCAATGCTGAACTACTCCTGTTATATATTAGCAGGATGGTTAGACCAGGTGGTCGTGGTCGTGGTGGCAACGCCCCACCCCCGCCTGAGTACATGGCTGGGATGATGCAATAGTTTGAGCTGAATCGCCAGTTTATAGAGAATATTATGGCTCAGTTTCCTCGCCCCAATATGAACTAGCAGCCAACCCAAGTGACTCTGCAGGATTTCATGCATCTCAACCCAACCGTGTACCACAGCTCAACTCAGCCTCTAGATGCTGATGACTGGCTCCGTGACATCACCTATGAGATGGAGTCGGCTGATGTAGCCCCGCCAGCTATGTCACCTTTGCTTCCTTCTTCCTGAAAGGACCCGCTGCTCAATGGTGGGACAGCCACAGGCGTACTCTGCCGGTTGGTACAATCATCACCTGGCCAGACTTCCAAGCTGCATTCCGTGCTCGCTTCATTCCTCAGGGAGTCATGGACCGTAAGAAGCGTGAGTTCCGCAACCTCACCCAGGGCAACAAAACTGTTGAAGCTTATCAGCGGGAGTTTCTGTACTAGTCCCACTATGCTGAAGAGGACATTGCAACTGATGCACGCAGACATGAGAAGTTCCGTGATGGCCTTCAAGCTGACATCAAGCTCGCACTTCTAGTGCATGACTTTGCTGATTTCGCCACCCTGGTGAACATGGCCATCAATGTCGAAACTGGTCTGCAGGAACACCAGAGCTCTCACAGGCGCAACCGTGACACGGGCTCATCTTCGGGCCCGTCCTCGCAGAAGCATAGGATATGGATTCCCAATAGCATGTACCAGCCAACTGCACCTGCTCCAAGGCAGTCCTATGCTGCACCACGTCTGCCTCCCCCACCAACTAGGCAGCCAAGGCTTCCAGCTCCACCACCCAAGCTCCTATTCCCACTCCCAATAATGGTCTCTACTACAAGTGTGGTCAGCCAGGTCACCATGCCAGAGACTGCCATAAGAATCAGAATCAACTGGCCCTTCCCACAGCTGGCCGTGGAAGCAACCAGCCTCACAACAACAATGCCAAGTCTTATGGTCGTGTTCATGCCAACCACGTTGATCTCAACGAAGTTCTAGACCAGCCTGCTACCGTGATGGGTACACTCCTCGTAAATTCAGTACCAACATCTGTTTTATTTGATACAGGAGCATCGCATTCATTCATATCAGCTGAGTTTGCATTCATGCATGGCATTAAATACGAAGAGATGAACACTGCGATTGTGGTACACACTCCTGCGGGCCAGTGTCAAACCTCTATGGTTAGTCACAACGTTCCCGTTGAAATTGAAGGACTAGAATTCCTTGCCTCTCCCATCGTACTGAAGTCATGTAGCATCGACCTCATTCTGGGAATGGATTGGTTGAAAGCGCATACTGCTTCTATAGTTTGCGCCACTAAGGTCGTCCATCTGCTACACCCTTCTGATCAAATAATTGCTTACCAAGCTCATCTAGTTCAGAACATCAAGGCATGACTTTATGCCTTGAATGCATTGAACGCTGCACCACTCAAGGGAATTGAAAACATTCCCGTCGTTCGTGAATTCCAAGACGTCTTCCCAGAAGAACTTCCAGGGATTCCCCCTGCTAGAGCTGTCGAATTCATCATCGACTTGAAACCCGGCACCACCCCTATAGCCAAATGACCCTACAAGATGCCCCCACATGAACTCACTGAGCTTAAGGAGGAAATCAACAAATCTCTTGTCAAAGGTTTCATTCTCCCAAGTTTCTCTCCTCGGGGAGTACCTTCTCTCTTTGTTAAGAAGAAGGATGGGATAAATCGATTAGTCCAAGACTACCGTCCTATAAACCAAGCTACCATTCAGAATAAATATCCTCTTCCTTGGATCAATGATCTTTATGATCAACTAGCTGGTTCATCAGTGTTCTCCAAACTCGACTTGAGGTTGGGTTACCTCCAGATCCGTGTTCGTGAAGAGGACATCCCAAAAACCGCCTTCGTGACTCGATATGGATCATACGAGTACACCGTCATGTCATTCGGCTTAAAGAATGCTCCCACCACCTTCTCTCATCTGATGAACTATATATTCATGGATTACCTCGACAAGTTCTTCGTGGTTTATCTGGATGATATCCTAGTATTTTCCAAGAACAAAGAAGAACATGCTGGACATCTTCGTCTTGTGCTGGAGAACCTTCGAGAGCATCAACTGTATGCTAAGTATTCCAAGTGTGAATTCTGGCTCCCTGAAGTAACCTATCTTGGGCATGTCATCTCCAAGGATGGTATTGCCGTCAACCCTGAACGAGTTTAGGCTATTCTCGATTGGACTCTCCTCCGATGAATGTCAAGCAAGTCCGAAGTTTTCTCGGTCTCGCCAGCTATCATCGTCGATTCATCGAGAACTTCTCCAAGATTGCCAGGCCTCTGACTAATCTGTTGCATAAGGGTTTCAAGTTCGAATGGACAAACAAGTGTCAGGAAAGTTTCCAGGCACTCAAAGACAAGTTGACTTCTGCCCCAGTGCTTGCTCCACCTGATACTAAGAAGGACTTCGTCATTTACTGCGACGCTTCCCGTCAAGGATTAGGCTGTGTCCTAATGCAAGAGCGTAGAGTGATTGCTTATGCCTCTGGTCAACTGCGCCCTCACAAAGAAAACTACCCAATTCACGACATCGAGCTTGCTGCTGTCATTCATGCACTGAAGCAGTGGCGACATTACCTTCTCGGTAATCATTGCGAGATCTTCACCGACCACCAAAGTCTGAAGTATCTGTTTACTCAGCCAGATCTGAACCTCCGTCAGCAGAGATGGATGGAGACTGTTGCAGACTTTGACCTGGGTATATCCTATACCCCCGGCAAGGCTAATGTAATGTCTGATGCCTTGAGCCGCAAGTCTTACTGCAACCACCTCCAGGTTCACAAAGTTCAGCCCTCGCTTGTCGAAGAATTTAGAAAGTTGAACCTTCATATTGTTCCTCCTGGAGCACTCGCTCCCCCTCCCCCAGAGTTCCAAAAGATGAATCTTCATGTTGTTACTAAGGGTTCTCTAAATACCCTGACTGTCGTACCAGATCTCATAGCTGGTATAAAGACTATTCAAGGTTATGACTCTGAAGTCCATAAGATTAAATGCCATCTAGCAGAAGGAAAGCCCTCATTCTTCGCTATCGCCGATGATGGCGCCTTGTACTTCAAAGGCCGCCTAGTGGTACCATGTTCGAAGAAAAACCTGGATAAGACTAAAAGGGTTATGAAAGAAGCTCATGATACGCCCCTGTCCATCCATCCTGGTAGTACAGATTCTAGTGGTCTAATATGAAGCAAGAAATTGCTCGATATGTTGCTGAGTGTGATGTTTGCCGCCGTATCAAAGCAGAGCATCAAAGGCCTGCTGGAACTCTGCAACCTATCTCTATTCCTGAATGGAAATGGGACCATGTTGAAATGGACTTCGTCACTGGATTTCCCAAATCGCAGAAAGGTAATGATGCTATTCTTGTCGTCATTGACCGGCTTTCTAAAGTTGCACATTTTCTGGCGGTCAAAGAAACAATCACTGCTAGCCAGCTTGCAACTCTCTACATGTCCAAAATTGTTTCACTTCATGGTATTCCACTAGTTATCAGTTCAGACCGTGGCAGCTTATTCACTTCAAGATTCTGGGCAAGTTTCCAAGAAGCTATGGGAACTCATCTGTCGTTCAGTACTGTGTTCCATCCTCAGTCGCAAGGACAGGTTCAACATGTCAACCAAGTTCTCGAAGACATGCTTCGAGCTTGTGTAATTTCCTTCGGCAAGAAATGGGAGGAATCTCTTCCATATGCCGAGTTCTCTTATAATAATAGCTATCAAGCTAGTCTGAAGATGTCCCCCTTCGAAGTGCTATATGGACGAAAGTGTCGAACCCCTCTGAACTGGTAAGAAACTGGGGAACGTCCACTCTTCGGTTCGGATATTATCCAACAGGCCGAAGAACAAGTTCGCATTATTCGCGAGAATCTCAAGACTGCTCAATCATGTCAGAAAAGTCAGTATGACCGTCATCACCAAGACATGGTCTATCAACCTGGCGAAAAGGCTTATCTTCAAGTTACACCAATGAAGGGAGCTCACCGCTTCGGGATCAAGGGAAAGCTAGCTCCTCGCTATATCGGTCCCTTCACTATTCTCGGAAGGCGTGGAAAAGTGGCATATCAACTGGAGCTTCCGCCGAACCTTTCTCAGGTTCATGATGTGTTCCATCTGTCACATCTCCGTCGTTGCATCAAGGATCCAATCCGAGGAGTGGATCATGAAGTGCTCGAATTGCAACATGACCTCTCCTATAAAGAGCATCCGGTCCGCATTCTCGATCAAGCTGAACGCCGCACACGTCAGAAAGCGATCAAGTTCCTCAAAGTCCAGAGGTCGCATCACTCTGAAGATGAAGCCACTTGGGAACGCGAGGACCGCCTTCGTGATGAATACCCTGCACTATTTCCTTATACCTCCTAAATCTCGGGACGAGATTTCTTGTAGTGGAGGAGTTTTGTAATGCCTGGGTAATCAAGCTACAGTAATCTCACGATAATGATGCCACGTCACCATGGTTACTGTTGTTAATCTTGCGGTGAATCACATCCCTTTCGAATTCTAATTTAAAATCAAGTTAAACGATAAAAGTTTTCTAAAGTCAAATCTAAAATGTTCAAAGTGTAGCAAATAAATCATATATGATTATGGTGGTGAATCCAAATTTCTATAAAATGCTTAGATGCACTAAATGATAGAAACAATAGCTGAATTATTTATGTAATCGTCACTTAAGTGATTAAATTATTGAAAACTACTTTTAATAAATAAAAGGATAATTGTGGCAGTGATATAATTACTACCACTAATTTAGGTGCTAGAATTATATTTCATAAAACTAAAATAATATGAATTAAAATAGTAAAAGGAATTAGATAAAAGAAAAATGTTAAAAACAGAAAAACAAAAGAAAAAATATATAAAAGAGAACCCCCCCTCCTCGCTGGGCCATGGCCCAGATGGCCTCGGGGCCTAACAGGCCGGCTCACCCCGCCGCCTTTACCCCCCCACTCCCCCATGACCTAGGCCACCGACACCCCACTCGCTCCCCCACTCCCCCTCGATTGGATCTGGATCGGGAGGAGCCCGATCCCCTCGTCCCTCCACCCCGACGCCGATCGCCGCCGCCCGGAGCTTCCGCACCAGACCTCCCTTGCCGGCCTACCTCCTCTATGCCTGTCGTCCCTGACCTCCACCCCGCGCCCCACTTCCACTCCCCTACCGGCCCCGTGAGCACGCCCCGAGCCTCTCCTCTCCCCCTGCTCGGTGCTGCTCCGTCGCGGTGCTACCCGCGCCACCGCGCAGCCGCCGCCCTCCTCCATCCCTGGCCGCGGCCACGCGCACGCGCGCCCGCCTCCCCACGCGCCTCTGCTCGCGGCTCCACCGGCGTCCGCCACCGCTGCCCCTGACGCCGTTCTCCGGCCGCGCCCCGCAGTCGCCTCACTCCCACTCGGGTGACGCCATGCTCGGGGCTCGCCCCTGTCGCGCGCCCGCACCTGTCCGTCGCTCGCCTCGCATGGCCACCGCGCGCACACGCACGCACACCTCCCAGCGCCCCTCCTCCCCTCTCCGTGCTCACCGCTCCGGCCATGAATGCGCCCGCCTCCACTGCTGCTCCATCCACCACCCTGAACCTTGCAGCGCGCGCACTCGACCCACGCCCCGCGCCACCAGGCTGCGACCCTGCTCCCTACCGACCTCTACCCCGCCTGTAGCCCGCTCCCCTACACACCGTTCGGGGCCGCACCCAACGTGCCCTGCACGCGCCCACTCGCAGCCCGTGGCCGCGCCCTGCTGCCATTCACGCGCGCCTCGCTCCTCCCGCTCGTCGTGTTCCGCCGCCATGCTACGCTCGCACCGCCGCTTAGCCCCGTTCCTGGCGCCCGTTAGCCCGACCCGCTAAGCCCCTAGGGCCAATGACAAGTGGGGCCCTGCCCCTAGAACAAAAATGTAAAAAAAGGTTTAAAAAATGAATAATAAATAAATAAATAAATTAATTAACTTAATTAATCTCGATCAATTAAACTAATTAATCATGATTAAGATTAACCAAATAACTAATTAAACTAACTGCTATTAGTTAATTAACTAGTCAATGACAATGGGGCCCACCCCCCCTAATTAATCCTGATTAGGTTAATTAAACTGGATAATTAAATGTGTCACTGACAGGTGGGACCCACCTGTCAGGTTGACCAGGTCAACTACTGATGTCATGCTGACGTCAGCAAACACTATTCTGGATAATGTTGATTTAATTAATTAAATAAATCCTAAAAATGATTTAAATCTTTTAAAATTAATATAAAATAAACCGTAGCTCGGATGGAAAAACATTGTACATGAAAGTTGCTCAAAACGACGAGACGAATCCGGATACGCAGCCCGTTCGTCCTCCACACATCCCTAGCATAGAAAACATGCATCTTTCCCCCTCCGATTCATCTGTCCGAAAACGCAAAACACCAGGGATATTTTCCCGGATGTTCCCCCCCTTCACCAGTATCACCTCATACCGCGTTAGGGCACCCCTAACACCGCTACTTGCCATGTCATGCATCGCCATGCATTTGTTTGCATTATATTTATTGTTTCTTCCCCCTCTTCTCTCGCTAGACATCGAGACCGACGCTGCTGCTACCCAGTACGACTATGGAGTTCACGACCCCTCTCTCTTGCCAGAGCAACTAGGCAAGCCCCCCCTTGATCACCAGATATCGCCTACTCTTCTCTATACTGCTTGCATTAGAGTAGTGTAGCATGTTACTGCTTTCCGTTAATCCTATTATGATGCTCCAGCTGTTGATACCTTACCTGCAATCCTAATGCTTAGTATAGGATGCTAGTTTATCATCAGTGGCCCTACATTCTTGTCCATCTGCCATGCTATACTATCGGGCCGTGATCACTCGGGAGGTGATCACGGGTATATACTATATACTTTATACCTGATACATGTGATGACAAAAGATGGGTCGGCTCGAGGAGTACCCGCGGTTGATTCACGAATTGGGGGTTGGAAGGACATACTTTCCCGACAGCCCTCTGTGTGGATCTTTGTGGCGAAGCGACAGGGCAGGTTGAGACCACCTAGGAGAGAGGTGGGCCTGGCCCTGGTCGGCGTTCGCGATTATTTCAAGATAAAGCGTTTAACGAGATCTTGGTATTTGATCCGACTCTGGCTACTGTCCTATACGCACTAACCATCTACGCGGGGACAGTTATAGGCACTCGACGTCGTGGTATCATCCGAAGCCTTCGTGATGTCAGCGACTGAGCGACACGCGCCGGATTGGACCGTAAGCCTGCTCTTGTATTAATGGGGCTAGTTCTGCTTCCGGCCGCATTCGCAACGTGCAGGTGTGCAACGGGTGATGGGCCCAGACCGATGCACCATAGGATTTAGACCGGCGTGCTGACCTCACTGTTATGCCTAGGTAGGGTTGCGACGTGTTGATCTTCCGAGGCCGGGCATGACCCAAGAAAGTGTGTCCGGCCAAATGGGATCGAGCGTGTTGGGAAATGTGGTGCGCCCCTGCTGGGAAGTTAATCTATTCGAATAGCCGTGATCTTCGGTAACAGGACGACTTGGAGTTGTACCTTGACCTGATGACAACTAGAACCGGATATTTAATAAAACACACCCTTCCAAGTGCCAGATACAACCGGTGATCGCTCTCTCACATGGCGACGAGGGGAGGATCATCGGTTAGGATTATGCTACACGATGCTACTTGATGAACTTACCATCTGCTCTCTTCTCCTGCTGCAAGATGGAGGTAACGAGAAGCGTAGTCTTCGACACGACTAGTTATCCCCCTCTTATTCCGGCTTTCTGCAGTTCAGTCCACATATGATACCCTTATTCCATTTGATACCAATGCATACATATGTAGTGTAGCTCCTTGCTTGCGAGTACTTTGGATGAGTACTCACGGTTGCTTTGCTCCCTCTTTTCCCCCTTTCTATACTCGATTGCTGTGACCAGACGTTGGAGCCCAGGAGCCAGACGCCACCGTCGACGATGACTACTACTACTCGGGAGGTGCCTACTACTATGTGCAGCTCGCTGATGACGACCAGGAGTAGTTTAGGAGGATCCCAGGCAGGAGGCCTGCGCCTCTTCCGATCTGTTTCCCAGTTTGTGCTAGCTTCTTAAGGCAAACTTGTTTAACTTATGTCTGTACTCAGATATTGTTGCTTTCGCTGACTCATCGACGATCGAGCTCTTGTATTCGAGCCCTCGAGGCCCCTGGCCTGTAATATGATGCTTGTATGACTTATTTTATTTGTAGAGTTGTGTTGTGATATCTTCCCGTGAGTCCCTGATCTTGATCGTACACGTTTGCATGTATGATTAGTGTACGGTCAAATCGGGGGCGTCACATTCTCCACCATAGCAAAATCAATGACATAGTTACTCAAGAAGGATAAGAAATTTGTATGGACTGAAGCTTGCGAGAAAAGTTTCCAAGAACTCAAAAGGAAATTAACAACATCACCAGTATTGGTTGTACCAGACATACACAAAAGTTTTGAAGTATATTGTGACGCATCCCGGAAGGTCCTCAGATGCGTGCTAATGCAAGAAGGCAAGGTAGTCGCATACGCTTCCAGGCAACTGCGAAAGCATGAAGAAAATTATCCTACTCATGACATGGAATTGGCAGCTACCATTCATGCACTCAAAGAGTGGAGACACTTTTTGCTTGGCAATCATTGTGAAATATATACGGACCATAAAAGCCTCAAATATATTTTCACATAGCCAGAAATCAATTTACGGCAACGGCGCTGGTTGGAATTAGTGAAAGATTATGATGTTGGCATTCACTACCATCCAGGAAAGGCGAATGTAGTGGCAGATGCTCTTAGTGGAAACCCCAGTCGGGCAACGACACTCTACAAAACTTGAGACCTGAATTTTAGCAGGAGTTCACTAAACTCAACTTGGTGATGGTCACTGAAGGCAATGTGTCAAATTTGGGAATACAGCCCACCCTAATGGAACAGATTAAGAAGTCTCAGCATGGACACCCCAGCATCGAAGGCATAAAAAGAAAAGTGAGTCTGGGCAAGGCCTCAGAGTTCGGCATAGATGATAAGGGTATATTATGGTACGGAGATAGACTTTGCGTACCAAATATAGAGGACCTCAAATAGCAAATTCTAGCCGAAGGCCACACCGCTCCATATTCAATCCACCCTGGAGGAACGAAAATGTACAAGGACATTCAGGAAATTTTTTGGTGGCACGGTATGAAGGGGGATATAGCCACACTCATTGCATGTTGTGATTCATGTCAGCGCATTAAGGCCAAGCTCCAAAAGCCAGCAGGACTATTACAGCCAAACAGGATACCTGAGTGGAAATGGGACGAGATTGGAATGGATTTTATTGTCGGACTACCTCGGTCACAACACGGAAAATGATGCCATATGGGTCATCACAGATAGATTAACTAAGGTGGCACATTTCATCCCAGTAAAGACAACCCACACCACTTAGAAGCTTGCCAAACTTTATCTCTCCCGTATAGTTTGTCTGCATGGAATTCCAAAGACCATAATATCCGACAGAGGCACTCAATTCGTCTCTAGATTTTGGGATCATTTACAACAAGCTCTGGGAACTCAACTATTATTCAGTACAGCATACCACCCCCAGACTGGAGGGCAAACTGAATGCGTGAACCAAATTCTAGAGGACATGCTGAGAGCATGTGTTCTCACCTATGGAACCAGTTCAGAAGAAAGCTTGCCGTATGCCGAGTTCGCATACAACAACAGTTTCCAAGCCAGACTACAAATGGCACCTTTTGAAGCATTGTACGAGCGAAGATGCCATACCCCATTAAATTTGTCAGAAACAGGAGACAGTCGTATCTTCGGACCAGACATGCTCAAGGAAGCTGAGGAGAAAGTTAGACTAATCAGGGATCGACTCAAGATAGCCTAGAGCCGACAAAAGAGTTATTACGATCAAAAACATCGTGAAGTCAGCTTTGAACCCGGTGAATATGTGTATCTATGAGTATATCCTATGAGGGGCCTGCAACGATTCAAAGTTAAAGGGAAACTAGCACCATGGTTTATTGGACCCTTCTGTGTGGTTGCACGAAGAGGCACAGTAGCCTACCAGCTAGACCTACCCGAAGAGCTGTCAGACGTCCAGAACGTGTTCCACGTCTCACAGTTGAGGAAATGGGTAAGCAACCCAGAAAAGCATGTATCTCACGAGAACATTGACATGCAACCCGATCTCACCTACACGGAACGTCCAATAAAAATATTGGAGGAGTTGTAAAGGAGGACCCGTCAGAAAACAATTAAGTTTTTCAAGGTTCAGTGGAGCAATCACACCGAGGATGAAGCAACATGGAAAGAGAAGATTTTCTTTGGACAGAGTACCCACACCTATTTGAGGATCAGCTGAAATCTCGGGGACGAGATTTTTCCTAAGGGGGTAGGTGTTGTAACACTCCAAAATTTTTGATTTGGTTTTATCAAATTCTTTATTTAGTTGGAAGGAGGTTATATAAAAAAATTTGTTTTAAAAAAACACTCTCCTTCTCAAAATTTTCAATTGTGACAAGTATTTTTTTGGGTTCTTCCCAATCTTGATCTTTGGTCTTAAGGGTTTTTCATCTTGTGTTGGCTCAACACAAATAATTTTGGAAGGTTTTTACAATTCTTTTTATTAAAAAGAATTCCTATAAATTATGGATTTACTCTTCCCCATTCAAAAATTTCTCTCTTGCCATGGCCTAGGTAGAAAATCTTCTTCCAAAACCCACCTCCCTACTTTGGGTCAAGTCAAGCATCAAGTCCAACAAGGTTCAACTTCTCCTAGATTTTTATTTCTATTTGTTTTAACCTCAAAATATTTTTTGTCATTTATTTGGACTTTGGTGGTTTACAAAGGAACTACCAGATTTCCTTTGAGTCTTGGTCCCAAATAACCTCCTCTAGCTAGTCCTTAGTACCCTCAACCTACATCCATCAAGATCTGCTGGTCCATAGTTCAAACTTTTCAAAATTTGCCTGCTGCAAGTTTGGACCAGATTTGCCATTTTTGGTGAAATTCATTCTTTTTCTTTTCCAAAAATTCTGAGATAATTTAGGCAGTCTCCAGGTGCATCAAGAGATCACCTCACCAAGTTTCAGCTCAAGAAAAATTTTCCACGTGCCTAACACATTTCGTCGAACAGCTGGTGTGCACTGTTGCTGTTCAATTTCAGAGTTCAGTGTTTCAGTTTCAGTCGTCAGTGTCGTTTTCTTTAGAACCTCACATCAATCTCGCCAGTAACTGTCGTGGCGCCATGCTCCCTGTTCCTCCTTCTTATCCATCGTACCGCACGGTCGTCTAGACGGGTGCGAGCGTCGGTGGTGAGCTGGCAGGGGTACATCGCCGCCGTGAGTGGCGACAACAACGTTCGCTGCGGCCGCCAGAGAGGCTTGGCGTGGAACGGCGCCGTCCAGCACCGCCCACACCACCCTGAGCCTCCACGTGGCCGTCCTCTTCTCTGGACGCGCTGCAGAACCGCCGCCGTGGCCTGAGAGGCGCAGAGCACGCTCTCTGCCGCCGACGAGCCCGTGAGCTCCGTTCCGTTGAAACCACGGGAGTAGGCCAAATTCGACCAGGTTTAGCCGTTGAATGGGGCCAGTGGACCAATCCGAAGCTGCCCAATCACCTAAACCTACAGCCCGACCTCTGCCTCGCCGTAATCGCTCACCGGAGAACTCCCATTCTCGGCAACCGCCTCGGTCTGGCTATAAATAGAGGCCCCGAGCTCGTTCTCGACCCAGCACCTCCCCTCCTCGCCTCAGAACCTCGCCACGCTCATCAGAGGGCCTCGGGAGAGCCTTCTTCCCCGACTCCGGCCGCCCCGATCCGCTTCGGGCTCCAGCAAGATTCTCTCTGGTGAGGGCACCCCCGCCTCCCAAACTTTGTCAGCAACCTCCTGGTCCACTACCTCTTCTAACCCGAGCCCCAATTTGGCGTCTACAGCCCTCCTCGGTGGGATCCATCACTGCACGAACCACCGTCAGCCGGAGTGGAGGCCGCCGTCGACGTGGTGCTCGCCGATGACAAATTCCACCACCCACAGACGCGGGAGAGTTCCGTGAGTCCGTAGGTACTTTTCGTTCCCCCTACCTCGCCGTGGATCGACACCGGCGACCACCGTGATCCTCGGGCGTCGGTGTGCTCTCTTATTCAAACCGTTTTTTGAAAGCGCCTTCGGGCAAAGTACATGTTCCCTTTGGGTTGGCGTATTTCCAACCGAAGTGTTTTTTGTTTTTCTAAACTAGCCTCTGGATAGTTTCTGTTTCATCACAGATTAGTCCCTAGACTAAAACCCTTATAACTTTTAAACAAAAGATGATTTTGAGTTGATTCTTTTTCTGTCATCTTTATTTTTCTATCTAGTTTTTATCATATTTATTTGAAAATATTTGGAACAATTTTTATGCATGCATGGTATTTGCATTAGTATCCGATTTCTTTTATACCGTAGATACCGAAGGAGGTGACGGAGCCGCCAACTTCGCCGAGCTAGACTCCGACTACTTCGAACCAGGCAAGCATGTTTGAACCTTTGATATGATGAGTGTTTTGCATGTATGCTTGAGTAGTTTTCTCATGGCATGTTTATATAAGCATTAGTGAAAGTTATATTGCGTGCAAGGCAAGCTACAAGTGAGCTTCGAAGTTTGATGTGTTCATATGATGGTGAGATAACCTGATCATGTGGTGGCATGATAGGTTGTAAGCGGGTATTGTTGAAGCATACCAGTCTTATGTCAACCGTTTAACTCCAGTATTAACATGGATCAAGTCATGCTCCCGTCCGTCCCCTTTTCATACTACCACATGTTTTCTGCAAAGAATATGGTTTAGTAAGTTGCAAACCTCTTTCCTTGTACACACAAAATAGAGGGGCTGTGATTAGGGTTCCATGGCCCTGGATTTAAGCCCGTCATCTGGTCAGGGGGCATCGGTGTTTCCGGTTGGGACCGAGAGGGGGGCACCCCTTAGAGCGCGCGATATAAATTTGATCCCATGCTATTCGAGGTTGTAGCCTCCCCGTCTTAGAGTTTTTCTTGAACGTTGCCTAGGGTGATTCCTGGCAGCGGAATGTGGAATGGGTGTGTACTGGTTAGATGTGTTTCTTCTAAAATACCGTAAAAGGAACTAGTCCTTTGTGACTACTAAAATCCGTTGGCTGTGGGTAAAGAGTACAAACTCTGCAGAGTCAAAACCAGTCCAGTAACCATATCCATGGTCAAGGACGTTGATTAACATATTAGTGTCAGTCTTAGTGACACTCTCCGGAGTATAAGCATGGATGGTAAACCCGGCTGAATGTTATTACTATGGATGGACTAATCCGTTTATTTTTATGTACCGAGTATCCCTTGGGGATGACATTACTTGCATGAGCTACTTGAATTCGAATGACAAAATATAAGCCCTTTATGTGATGTCGCTCAGACATCCGACTGTGGCATTCTTGTTATTTGCTTTCGATATAAGCCCTTTATGTGATGTCACTCAGACGTACGACTATGGCATTCTTGTTATTTACTTTCGATATAAGCCCTTTATGTGATGTCGCCCAGACGTCCGACTGTGGCATTCTTGTTATTTACCTCTGATATAAGACCTTTATGTGATGTCGCTCACACGTCCGACTGTGGCATCCTTGTTATTTACTTTCATTATAAGCCCTTTTCGAGATGTCGCTGAGACGTCCGACTGTGGCACGCACTGTCATTTACGTTTCAATATAAGCCCTTTATGTGGTGTCACCCTGACGCCCGACTGCGTCATGTTACTTCATTTTCCCTTTCGAGGCATCGCTTCAGACAACCGATCGGTCTTCAGCTATTTTATTGGGATTTCGGGAGGACTACCGCCTGACTTCCTTTCATTTATCGTGTAGTGTAAATTATTACCTGAGTGTGCATTACTAATCTGCTCATGTACATCATGTTTGCATTTGTTATATCTTATGTCCAAACTGTCTTGCGAGTACATTCAAAGTACTCACCTGGCTTGTTGATTTGGCCAGATGTTGACGAAGGCGATCTTATGGATGAAGAGTACGATAGCGAGTCCAACGCCTATAGGAGTCCCAGTCAGTCCCGTGCGATCATGGAGTTGGTCACTTGTGTTATATACGCTTCCGCTACCCTAAAAAAATCATCAAGCCTCACTCCGGCGCTTGATGAGCTATAAGATTTTGGAGTGATCTCACCCACTTCACTGTGACATATCCACCACCACTTTTATTATGAGTCAGTAGTTATGCCACCATACCCCTTTGTGTCATATCCGCCTTTATGTATAATATTGGCGTGCTTGTAATAAAATTGTTGAGCAGCCTCAGCTCAACCTTGTATAATATTTAGTACTTCTGGATTTCTGTATCAAGGATTTGTCTACCAGTAAGGAGGATTCTTCTATACTGGTCTGATATAATGGTCGGTTTTCAATAAATGTTTTATTGGAAAACCGGTCCTAACAGAGGGTTTGGGTGTTGTAATGTTACTTTTGTTGACCACAGTTGAAAGGTGGTTTCTCAATGTAAGGGTAGGGACAATAGGATCAACATTATAAGTGATAGTCTTTTCTTCAACTTTAATAGGTTCAACTACTTTTACTTCAATGGAAGGATGATATTTAAGCCACTTCTCCATAGGGAGGTCAACATGAGTAGCAAATGATTCACAGAAAGAAGCTACTATCTCAGAGTCAAGTCCATATTTAGTGCTAAATTCACGAAAAGCATCGGTATCCATAGAAGATTTAACACAATCCAACTTAGGTGTTATACCTGACTCCTTACCTTCGTCGAGGTCCCAATATTCAGAGTTGCGTTTAATTCTTTCCAATAAATCCCATTTGAATTCAATAGTTTTCATCATAATAGAACCAGTACAAGAAGTATCGAGCATGAAGTGATTATTGAGAGAAAATCGAGCATAAATTTTTTGAATAATAATTTATTTTGAGAGCTCATGATTGGGGCATGAATATAACATTGACTTAAGCCTCCCCCAAGCTTCAGCGATGATTTCTCCTTCGCGAGGCCAAAAATTATATATACAGTTACGATCACGACGAACCAGATGCATAGGATAAAACTTCTGATGAAATTCCAATTTCAATCGGTTGTAGTTCCATGATCCAATATCACCACATACCCTAAACATGTCAATGCCTTTCCCTTCAAAGATAAAGGGAAGACCTTCTTCTTGATAACATCCTCGGGCATACCTGCAAGCTTAAATAATCCACAAACTTCATCCACATAGATTAGGTGCAAATCAGGATGCAATGTTCCATCTCCTGTAAAAGGATTAGCTAGCAGTTTCTCTATCATACCCGAAGGAATTTCAAAGTAAACATTTTCAGTAGGTTCAGTAGATTGAGGAGAAACTCTTTTCTCTACTATTTGGGGTGAATATACCCCGAACAAGCCCCTCAAAGGATTATGTTCCATAGTAACAAGTGACAGTAAATTTCAGCACACTATATAATTTTTTCCTTACCAAATTCCACCTACCAAAGGCGCTTCACTCCCCGGCAACGGCGCCAGAAAAGAGTCTTGATGACCCACAAGTATAGGGGATCTATCGTAGTCCTTTCGATAAGTAAGAGTGTCGAACCCGACGAGGAGCGGAAGGAAATGATAAGCAGTTTTCAGTAAGGTATTATGTGCAAGCACTGAAATTATCGGTAATAGATAGTTTTGTAATGAGGTAATTTGTAATGGGTAACAAGTAATAAAAGTAAATAAGGTGCAGCAAGATGGCCCAATACTTTTTGTAGCAAAGGACAAGCCTGAACAAACTCTTATATAAAGGAAAACGCTCCCGAGGACACATGGGAATTATCGTCAAGCTAGTTTTCATCACGCTTATATGATTCGCGTTTGGTACTTTGATAATTTGATATATGGGTGGACCGGTGCTTGGGCATTTCCCTTCCTTGGACAAGCATCCCACTTATGATTAACCCCTCTTGCAAGCATCTGCAACTACAAAAGAAGTATTAAGGTAAACCTAACCATAGCATGAAACATATGGATCCAAGTCAGCCCCTTACGAAGCAACACATAAACTAGGGTTTAAGCTTCTGGCACTCTAGCAACCCATCATCTACTTATTACTTCCCAATGCCTTCCTCTAGGCCCAAACAATGGTGAAGTGTCATGAAGTCGACGTTCACATGACACCACTAGAGGAAAGACAACATACATCTCATCAAAATATCGAACGAATACCAAATTTCATGACTACTTATAGCAAGACTTCTCCCATGTCCTTAGGAACAAACGAAACTACTCACAAATCATATTCATGTTCTCAATCAGAGGGGTATTAATATGCATAAAGGATCTGAACATATGATCTTCCACCAAATAAACTAACTAGCATCAACTACATGGACTAATCAACACTACTAGCAACCCACAGGTACCAATCTGAGGTTTTGAGACAAAGATTGGATACAAGAGATGAACTAGGGTTTGAGAGGAGATGGTGCTGGTGAAGATGTTGATGGAGATTGACCCCCTCCCGATGAGAGGATCGATGGTGATGATTTCCCCTTCCTGTAGGGATGTTTCCCTGACAGAACAGCTCCGTTGGAGCCCTAGATTGGTCCACCAAGGTTTCACCTCGTGGCGGCGGAGTTTCGTCCCGTGAGCTTCCTTATGATTTTTTCTAGGGCAAAAGACTTCATATAGCCAAAGATGGGCACTAGAGGGCCCACGAGGTAGGGGGCGGGCCCAGGGGATAGGGAGCGCCCCCACCCTCGTGGATGGTGGGTGCCCCCCCTCTGGTGCTTCTTTCACCAAATATTTTATATATATATTGAAACTGACTTCCGTGGAGTTTCAAGACTTTTGGAATTGTGCAGAATAGGTCTATAATATTTGCTCCTTTTCCAGCCCAGAATTCCAGTTACCGGCATTCTCCCTCTTTGTGTAAACCTTGTAAAATAAGAGAGAATAGGCATAAGTATTGTGACATAATGCGTAATAACAACCCGTAATGCAATAAATATCAATATAAAAGCATGATGCATCCTACCAAGCTGATACTGCTCACAATATGCCAACATACAGATCACCTATAAGTCATTCCCTCATGTGAGTGTGGATCGAACGGTGTGACCTAGTACGAACTTGTGCGCATGACCGAGGATGCTGAGGGAGTCCTAGACTAAGGGGTCCTTGGGCATCCGGCCTGTTGGACATGGGCCGGACTACTGGGCCATGAAGATACAAGATAGAAGACTTTCTCCCATGTCCGAATGGGACTCTCCTTTGCGTGGAAGTCAAGCTAGGCGGCTGGATGTACTATTTCCTTTCTATGTAACCGACTTTGTACAACCCTAGTCCTCTCCGATGTCTATACAAACTGAGGGGTTAGTCCGCAGGGACAATCATAATCAGGTAGGCTAGACTTCTAGGGTTTCAGCCATTCCGATCTCGTGGTAGATCAACTCTTGTAACCCCTATATTCATCAATATCAATCAAGCAGGACATAGGGTTTTACCTCCATCAAGAGGGCTTGAACCTGGGTAAACATTGTGTTGCATGTCTCCTGTTACCATCAACCTTAGACGCACAGTTCGGGACCCCCTACCTGAGATCCGCTGGTTTTGACACCAACATTTGTGCTTTCATTGAGAGTTTCACTATGTCGTCGAAGTCAGGGTTGATGGCTCGCCTTATGATTAAGAACAACATCATCACCGATGGAGCCCATGCCTTAGGCCAAACCCTCCGGTTGGGTGGCTTTATCATGACCGCCCGTTCAGCTGGTGAGCCGACGATGACTTCCCGGGTCATCGAAAATCGCCTCTGAATTGACTCCGAATACTCCAGATAGATGGATCCAACGGAATTATCGTCTTTGAACGAACTCCTGGATCGCATCGCCGCCTTGGGGTTTGCTACATACTACGGTCGGATTGGGCTTAAACCCGGTCAGAGAGAAATCAAATCTCCATCGATGACCCACCAGATAGCGGTAGTGGAGGAGCAAAACAACAACTCTCCCTCTATACTGAGGACGAACAATGTTTGGATCTCCTAGCTCGAAGAGCCTGATACCTGCCCACGGAACGACACGCCTTGTCCTCTGAACTTGGAATCAGACGGTAGACCTAAAAATCGGTCGATCCCACGGAGCCCAAACTATTCGGCTCGGAAATTTCTCAAGCTCTGGATCCCAAATTGGGTCAGAGTTCGGACATAAATCCACCCACCCACCCAGATATACGCGATCTCACATACCTACAACAGCAGTCTTAGGAAACAGTCCATCACTTTTGGCCCAGATTCCTCCTTGTCAAGAACAAGATCAAGGATTGCCGCGACGAAGACGCGATCTCAATATTCTGCAATAATTGTACGGACGAAGGAATCCTCAACTCTATCAACCACCGCCGCGTGTTACACTTCGCCGACTTGGCAACCATAGTACAGAAGTATTACGCAATGGAAAGCGCTTGAAAAACTCAGGTAGCTCATTGGGAATCGCCATCTCCCACTCAACCTTCTGTCTGGACAAAAATGATGCACCCTCATGGGGCGCCCGACACAGCAGTAAAGAAATTCAAACCCATTACGGGGCGGAACCATCCTGGAGGGATAGCTCAATAGGCCGTGCAAAATACACACAATGCCAGATACCATACCTACCCATAGCCTTAGAGCATGTTGGATACTCCGGCAAGTGGCCAAGAGTGGCGAGGATACATCACCAAAAATACCTCGGAACAAGTCCCCCCGGAACACCACGATCGCAGAGTATTGACGGTCTTTGAGACTTTCGCCTCAAACAATCGGCGCAAAAGGGCACTTCGCGACCTTGCCAAAGTCTGTCAAGTCGCAACAATAAATCTTTGGAACGACACAGCCATAACTTTCAATGCCAGTGACGAACCAAGAACCCTGTCAGTCCGGGCAGTAGCCGCCTTGGTCCTCAATCCAATTTGGATGGCTTTCGACTCACCAAGGTGCTCATGGACGGCGGCAGCGGATTAAACCTCATTTATGAGGATACACTTAGTAAAATGGAAATAGACAGGAGCCGCATCAAGCAAAGCAGCACAACCTTCCGAGGAATTATTCCCAGTCGGGAGGCACGATGTGTGGGAAAAGTCACACTTGACGTGGTATTCGGCACGCCGGAGAACTATCGGTCCTAAGAGATAACCTTCCAAGTGGCCCCTTTCAACAGTGGGTACCACGCCCTGTTGGGGCAGGACGCATTCACACGCTTTCAAGCCATACATCATTACGGGTATATGAAGCTCAAAATGCCCAGGCCCAACGGTATTATCACTCTCGCTAGTGATTCGGACATAGCCCTCCACGCTGAAAACAAAACAGCCTCCCTGGCCCTTGAGGCACTCTCTGAGGCCCTTGCAGCCGAAGAGTTAACGGTGCTGCGCTCAACTGTGGACAGGGACGACGTAATCCTCGACAAGCGCTCCAAATCCACCTCTTTCAAACCAACAGATGAAATAGTCAAATTTCAAGTCCACCTGACGGACCCAAAGAAGACATCCTCCATCGGCGTACAACTGGACCCGATGGTGGACGCCGCACTACGACCGTTCTTACATGAAAACTGGGACATATTCGCCTGGCACCCTTCTAATATGCCAGGAATCCCACACAGATTGGCTGAGCAGAGCCTCAATATACTGAAAGGATACAAGCTAGTTAAGCAAACACTGCAACGCTTTTCCGAAACCAAACAACATGCTGTGGGGGAGGAGCTAGCCAAGCTAATTGAGGCCGGATTCATCATAGACATAAAACATCCAGACTGGCTAGCAAACCTGGTGATGGTGCCAAAGAAGGATAAATCCTGGCGCTTGTGCGTCGATTTCAAAGACCTCTACAAAGCTTGCCCTAAGGTTCCATTCCCCCCTCCCCCGCATCGATCAAATTATTAATGACACTATAGGACATGACTCATTGTGTTTCCTCGACCCGTACTCTGGATACCATCGAATTAAAATGAAGGAATCTGACCAAGCCACAACTGCATTTATTACCATGTATGGGCCTTTCTACTTCAACACTATGCCCTTTGGGCTCAAAAATGCCGGTGCCACCTACCAACGCATGATTCAAACATGCCTGGAAAAACAAATCGGCAAGATAGTTGAAGCATATGTGGACGACGTCGTCATCAAGACTGAGCATGTCGAGTCATTAATAGATGACTTACGCCTCACATTCAACAATCTCCAAACATATGACATTAAGCTCAATCCAAAAAATTGTGTTTTCGGCATCGCCTGTTGAAAACTACTGGGCTTCATTGTTTCTAGTAGAGGAATCGAGGAAAATCCAGCCAAAATCCGAGCTTTATCACAATTGGCTACACCAACAGACCTTAAGCAGGTACAAAAACTAGCTGGATGCATGGCAGCTTTAACCTGCTTTATCTCCAGACTAGGAGAAAAGGCATTGCCACTTGATCGACTTCTCCGATGCACCGAGCACTTTGAGTGGACAGATGCAGCAACGGCCGAATTGGAAGAAATAAAGGCGCTTTTAGCAAGCAACCCAATCCTAGCCGCGCCAAGCGTCATCGAACCAATGTTATTATACAAATCTGCAACACACCAGGTGGTGAGCGTAGTACTCATCGTCGAATGAGAGGAGGATGGACACGAATTCCCGCTCCAGAAGCTGGTATACTACGTATCCTCCGTCCCAAGTCCATGCAAATCCCGATACCCTCATTATCAAGATATAGCATACGCGGTCTTCATGGCATCGCGGAAGCTATGACACTATTTCCAAGAGTGCTCGACCACAGTGGCTTCCGAAGTTCCACTAAACGACATAATAAACAATCGCGATGCAGCGGGCTAGATTGCCAAGTGGGCCATTGAGCCCCTTCCATTTGATATAACATATAAGCCACGCTGGGCCATCAAATCCCAAGTACTGGCCGACTTCGTTGCCGAATGGACAGAAGCCGAACTCCCTAAAGAGTACGGCACATATTCCAACTGGGTCATGCATTTTGATGGTTCCAAAATGCTGGCAGGCTTAGGGGCGGGCATTGTACTAACATCCCCAACTGGAGATACAATTCAGTACATACTCCAGATACTATACACAGACTCCAACAATGCAGCCGAATAGGAGGCTTTATTGCATGGTCTTTGGATGGCTGTCTCCATGGGCATACAACGCCTGGAAGTGCACAGGGACTCGAACCTCGTGATATCTCAAATAAATGGAGATTTCGATGCCAAGGATCCAAAGATGGCGGCTTTACCGTAACACCGTTCTCAAAATGTCGGCTCGGTTTGAGGGGCTCGAGTTTCACCATGTGGCTCGAGAGAGTAAACATGCGGCAGGCGTCCTTGCTCGCATGGGCGCCAAGCGCGACCCCATCCCACCTAACATCTTCTTAGAAAGGCTTTTCAAGCCATCCGTGGTGTGGCAAGGGGAGAGTGGCAATGTCAGTCCGGTTCCGACCATAACCCCAGATTCCAAACATACTGACATCATCGGAGGCTCAGCCACCGACATAACACCGTCGGCCCATCTTATCATGGCAGTCATTGCCCCATGGAATGAACCCTTCTTGGCCTACCTCAACAGGCGAGAGCTCCCTGAGGATCAGAATGAGGCTCGCTGCATTGTTCGGCGTTCGAAATCCTATAAAGTCCACCAAGGAGAACTCTACAAGAAAAGCGCTACCAGAGTACTCCAAAGATGTATCTCCGAGGAGGAGGGGCGGCAACTCTTGGCTGAGATTCATGCAGTCTTGGTGGTCACCACGCCACAGCTCAGGCCCTTGTAAGCAAGGCCTTCCATACAGGCTTCTACTAGCCGACGGCCTGAGGAGATGCATAGGACCTTGTCCAACATTGCGTCGGATGCCAACTTTTTGCCAACCAAAGCCATATGCCACCCACTACTCTACAAACAATCCCCATCAGTTGGCCTTTCGCGGTCTGGGTGCTTGATATGGTTGGACCCCTTAAAGGAGGCAGCCATAAGAAAAAATATCTGCTAGTCATGGTAGATAAGTTCACTAAGTGGATAGAGGCCAAACCAGTTAAAACGGCCGAAGCCGGTCCAGTGATAGACTTTATATCCAGCATTGTGCGCCATTACGGTGTCCCACACAGCATCATCACCGACAACGACTCTAACTTTACAGTCAATGAGGTGAAAGCCTGGTGCGCTAATCTAGGCATTAAGCTCGATTACGCCTCCGTCTATCATCCGCAAACAAACAGTCAAGTCGAACGAGCCAATGGTCTTATTATGAGCGGCATCAAACCCAAGCTAGTGCGGTTGTCGGTGTCAAAACCGGTCAATCTCGGGTAGGGGGTCCCGAATTGTGCGTCTAAGGTGGATGGTAATAGGAGGCAAGGGACACGATGTTTTACTCAGGTTCGGCCCCTCTTGATGGAGGTAAAACCCTACATCCTGCTTGATTATTCTTGATAATATGAGTAGTACAAGAGTTGATCTACCACAAGATCGGAGAGGCTAAACCCTAGAAGCTAGCCTATGGTATGATTGTATGTTGTCCTACGGACTAAAACCCTCTGGTTTATATAGACACCGGAGGGGCTAGGGTTACACAAGGTCGGTTACAAAGGAGAAGATATACATATCCGTATTGCCTAGCTTGCCTTCCATGCCAAGTAGAGTCCCATCTGGACACGAGACGAAGTCTTCAATCTTGTATCTTCATAGTCCAATAGTCCGGCCAAAGGATATAGTCCGGCTGTCTGGATACCCCCTAATCCAAGACTCCCTCAATGGGAATACATGTCACGTAAACATAATATTCTTCGAGCACTGATCCTCTACCAAACAAGCACCTTCAAGAACTTCTTCAAAGTAGTGCTCGGCAGCCACTCAGCCTATGGCCGAACCCTGTGCCGCAACAGTGGTGGCATCCATTGTAACGCCCTCAATGCGGCTATAGCTCCCACGTGTCGAGGCACGACTTAGAGACATAACCGCATTGAAAGCAATATCGCAAGTTAGGCAATCATCACAACATCCCATGTAATATATAATAAAAGGGGGAGATACATAGTTGGCTTACACTCGCCACGTCACATCAAAGTACATAAATAACATCCATCATTCAAACACTCATGGCCCGACTACGGCGCCAAAATAGAAAAGAACCCAACATGCGACAAGGCCCTGAATCGAACCCCAACTAGGCACCACTACTGATCATCAGGAAAAAACACGTAGTAACGCTGAGAGTCCTCGTCGAACTCCCACTTGAGCTCGTACTCGTCACCTGGAGCGGAAACACCTGGACCTGCATCTGGAGTTATAGTATCTGTGAGCCACAGGGACTCAGCAATCTCGCACCCTCGCGATCAAAACTATTTAAGCTTATAGGAAGGGGTAAGGCAAATATATGTGGAGCTGCAGCAAGCGACTAGCATATATGGTGGCTAACTTATACGCAAAAGAGAGAGAGAAGAGAAGGCAAAGCGCGAGCGAGAATCTAGAAGAACAACCTGCACAAGCATAACTCCAACACCGTGTCCACTTCCCGGACTCCGCCGAGAAGGGGCCATCACGGTAACACACACGGTTGATTCATTTTAATTAAGTTCAGGTTCAAGTTATCTACAACTGGACATTAACAAATTCCCATCTGCCCATAACCGCAGGCACGGCTTTCGAAAGTTCAATCCCTGCAGGGGAGTCCCAACTTAGCCCATGACAAGCTCTCACGGTCAACGAAGGAATAAACCTCCACCCAAGACACACCGATCAGACTCGGTATCCTGGTACAACAAGACATTTCGACAGGTTAAAACAAGTCCAGCAACACCGCCCGAATGTGCCGACAAATCCCGATAGGAGCTGCACATATCTCTTCCTCAGGGCACACTCAGATTGTCCAAACTTCCGGTAGGCCAGCTCAGAGTTGCCCCTGGTAGCCACCGGCGGCTGACATTTTGGACCAACACTCAAAGGAGCACTGGCCCGGGGGGGGGGGTTTAAATAAGATGACCCTCGGGCTCCGGAAACCCAAGGGAAAAAGAGGCTAGGTGGCAAATGGTAAAACCAATGTTGGGCATTGCTGGAAAAGCTTTAATCAAGGCGAACTATCAAGGGGTTCCCATTATAGCCCAAGCGCGTGAGGGCCGCAAAATCTGGGAACATAACACCGATATGACGGAAACTAGGGCGGTAAGAGTGGAACAAAACACTAGGCGAGAGGCCGAGCCTTCCACCCTTTACCAAGTATGTAGATGCATTAAGATAACATAGCAATATAATGATATCCCAACAAGTAAATAAATGTTCCAACAAGGAACGGCTCCAATCTTCACCTGCAACTAGCAACGCTATAAGAGGGGCTGAACAAAGCGGTAACATAGCCAATCAACGGTTTGCTAGGACAAGGTGGGTTAGAGGTTCAACATGGCAATTGGGAGGCTGACAAGCAAAAGGTAGGCATCATAGCATTGGCATAGCAAGAGCGAGCAAACTAGCATAGCAAAGATAGTAGTGATTTCGAGGGTATGATCATCTTGCCTGCAAAGCTATCAGAGTTGACTGGATCCTCAAAAGCAAACTCAACGGGCTCCTCATTAGCGAACTCGTCTCCCGGCTCTACCCAAACAAGACAAACAAACAACAAGGATACAATCAACCACGTGCAAGCTCAAACAATAAGATGCAATGATGGTATGCTATGCGGGATGCAAAATGCAAGATGTGACATTAAATGCAAGAACCTGGCCTCAATTTGGGAAATCAAGTGTGCCACTGGAAAGATGGGATGAAATCGCTTGAAAACGATATAAATATCATCGGAATCGGAGTTACGGTTTGGAAATGGCAAGCGTTTTAAGAATGACACCGGTCTGCGATTTACAACAAGCAGGCATCTAAATGCAATGAAATGAACATGCTACATCACCCAAACATGACAACAAAATACATGGCAGGGATGCACACAAGATTCTTAACAAAAGACTAGCATTAAGCCACGGCTAATTCATCCATTATGAGGTTCAAACAAGCATGGCAAAAACGCAAATGCAAAACACATTCCAGACTTAGTGAAATTAACACTTGTCTGAAATTTCAGATCACGAAGCTCTCTTCGGAGCAGCAAAACAACATGAAACATGACCTGATTAAGACAAGTAAGAACATGGCATGGAGCTACTCAATAAGCTTAACAAAAGTCCCAAAGTGACATGAGGCCAAAAGGGATCACAAAATATACTAACAAGCACACGAACATAGCTCAAACACAATCAGTTTTCAGACAGTGAAAACTGGGACATGCTGAAATTTAACTCACGAAGGCATGTAAACGAGCTCGATGCACTCACTACGGTGCAAGTCATGGAAAGGCAAGCATACATACATTAAGAAGGCACAAAATGCTAGCTAGACATGGCAAGAACAATGACATAGCCTGCATGGATCAACTACAATAGCATCGGCAAAATCGCAAACGAGTTGACGATCTGCCCAGATTCACCACGAAGCAAAAGTAGAGCTCGATTGACTCAAGCTAGGGTGCTCCATAATTGCAATTAAAAACATGGATGGATAGAGCATAACATGATTAAAAAAACTCCTTTACTGATCATCCTCAAAAGAGGCACAGATCACTAGTAACAGCAAGAACATATGGCATCATGAACTAAATAATCCCAGACTTAGTGAAAACTACTAAGTCCCTGAAAACAGATTTACTGGGTGCCTCACTTTGCAACCTTGCACAAGTCACCACACACATCCTAAAAATGCATGGGTTGCTCCTCTGGAATGATAACAAAATGCTTAACAAAACATATGAAGGACTCACAGGCATATCATGCACACAACAATCATGGCAATAATGACAAAAGTCTAAGATGAACTAGCAGATCTGACAATTAACTCACGAAGCCTCCTTCTAGCAGCATTTCGGGCATCAAGATGAACTCAAATGAAAATGATGCAATGGAATGAAATGATGTACTCGTCGAGACGGACACTTTGATATACTATATGTCCAAAACGAAGCTACGGATGCGGAGATATGGCACGTCAAAGTATGCTCGAAAAATTAGGGTTAGAGACGAAAAAGTCAACCGAGATGATTTTGGATCTGAGATCCAGATCGATTGCACTGTTCACGGTGCGACTCCCGAGGTTGGCCGGCCGGAGTTGGAGGTGGAGAGGTCGGGGCCGGTGAGGGAGAGGCCGGGGCGTGGCGTTGGCGGCGGTGGCGGCCTTGGACGGGGGCGGCGCCGGCTCGGGAGGCTACCGGCGACGAGGCCGTCCGGCCACACGGCGGCGACCGGCGAGGGAGCCTCGGGCGGGCGGCGGCTTGAGGCGGGCGTTGGCGGCGGTGGCCGCCGGAGCGCGGGAAGACGAAGGCGCGGGGCGCACGTGGTCGACCGGGCCGGGAGGGCCCCGCCTGGGCCCGGGCGGGCCGGCGGCGCGGGGGCGACGAAGTGGGCGCGGCTCTGCCACGTGTCGACGGCGGGTTGGCTGCGGCGATGCGTCCGGTCGGATCGGACGTGTCCGGCCAGCGCGGGGATCCTGTTTTTTTAGGGTTTCGGGGGAGAAGATGATCCGAAAACGGGGGGGGGGGCTATTTATAGGCATAAGTGGAGCTAGAAGTGTCCAAATGAGGTGCGGTTTTCGGCCACGCGATCGTGATCGAACGCTCTATATGATGGAGCAGAGTTTGGTGGGTTTTGGGCCAAAATGGAGGGGTGTTGGGCTGCAACACACACGAGGCCTTTTCGGTCCCTCGGTTAACCGTTGGAGTATCAAACGAAGTCCAAATGATACGAAACTTGACAGGCGGTCTACCGGTAGTAAACCAAGGCCGCTTGGCAAGTCTCGGTCCAATCCGGAAATGTTTAATCCCCACACATGAAAGAAAGCTAGAAATGACCACCGGAGGAGAACGAAGCGCCGGAATGCAAAACGGACAACGGGGAAAATGCTCGAATGCATGAGATGAACACATATGCGAATGCAATGCACATGATGACAAGATATGAGATGCATGAAAACGAAAACAACACATGGAGACAAAGACCTGAGCCCGAGAAATAAATATAGCTTAGCGCCGGAAACGGCAAGAGTTGGAGTACAAATTGGGAAAGTTATATCTGGGGCGTTACATCCATCTCCGCCCAGTATGTTTTGACACGGGCAAGGGCCATCCGCAAGCCCTCTATGCATGCCGACCTCTTTACAGCATCGATGTGTGGCACAACACCAAGGAATTGTTGCACTAAGCTAAAGTAGCTATTCAGCCTTGGCCCTCCTAGCCACAGATGATCCACTATGGACCTCATGGCAAGTCCGGATAATCTATGGAGCTTGGCCCAACCGGTCAATCACTCATTCAGCAAGAGTGGACGGACTGGAGCGTGAAATTGTGACCAGAACAGCTTCAGGACCTTTCTGATCCTTGAAGTACTCGGCCGCATCAGCAGCACTTGCAGCCAAATCCATGTACTCGTCCGCAGAACTCCATAGCCGGTCTAGAGGAGCATATTTTGGATCTTCGAACTTAGTCCGCAACAAGAAGGGCTTCCTAGAAACGATATCTGCAGCTTGATTCAGCTCCTCCTTTGTTGCTCCAATGTTGGAGCGGGCTTCCTTGGCAGCCACCCGAGCCTTCTCCAGGTCCGTCGCCTTCGCCCAGTTTTCTTCTTCAAGAAGCCGGTAACGTTAAGCAGCATCTTTTAACTCCACGGCCATTTTGGCAATTTTTTCTTTGCTCTCGCAATGTGCGGCCTGTTCGGCCCTTAAACCCGCGGCCACCTTTAAAGCAGCCGCATTGCTACTCCTTGCATGCTCCTTGGCTCGGGCAAGCTCCGCCCGAAGGGTCTCCACGGTGGCAGCTCCATCTGCAGTCACAACATATTAAAGATACTGGCATCATGCTTCTCTTACTATGTGACGATCACCAGAAAAATCACTGACCCTGTGCCTCGTCAAGCCGCTTGTTGACAAGCACGATGTCGGCATCTGCCGCATCCAGCTGCCGCTTTAGTTCGGCAAACCCATCAGTCCGGCTAGACACCGGAGCTTCCACCACCTGCACATAAAGGCAGTCTGGCTATTACCTGGGACTATGATCCTCTGTTTGCCGCCGTTTTCGATGACAACCAGAGTCTCAGGGGCTACTATCTACACAGGGCACATCTAAAAATGCACGGTACTGTCAAAAATGTACATTATTTCACGTACCTCAAAACCCATCAGTAGACTCATAAAGGCTTCATGCAACCCGCTTTCGGCGGACGAAATCCTTTCAATCACTGTACCCATCAACGTGTGGTGCTCTTCTGAGATAGCCGCTTGCTCCAACAGATCCCTCAGTACGTCCGACCACACACCAGACGGTGTCGGACTCTTTTGATTGTTCTCTTTGAGAGTCGGATGCTGAGGACTTCGGGTGGCCACATGATTACCTTCTGGCCTTGCCGGATCTGGAGAAACCCTCCGCGACGACACCTCGGGGTCGCCCACTTCGTGAGGCGGTGTGGCAGGGGGAGGCGTTTTGCTCTCCATCATCTTTGGAAGAAGAGCCCCCGAAGACGAGCTCTGCTGAGAAGGGCTAAGATTCGAACTACAAGATAAATGCTTCGATTATTTTCCTTAGAAGTAAAGCAAGATATTTTCGTTATTAAGTACCCTTTTACTTACAGCTCGGTGGAGGGCTGGTCCCCTTGAGGGCATAGTACGGCCAGGGTATCCCCCAGGGCAGGACCCTCCGGTGGAGACATCTTCCCCTGTTTGGAGACCATTGTCTCTGGGTCCTCAGAGGCGGTTCTCTTCCTTCCCTAGGAAGAGGAAGTTTCAGTTCCTCCTCCCCGGCTAATCTCCTTCGTGGAGGTGCTAGCCTCCTTGTTCCCCCCTTTATCCTCTCTTGAGGGCGCTTGATAAGGCGCAATCTCCAGCATCCTGGTTAGCACGGGATTTGGTGAGGTCTCAGGGAGGGGGGCCGGACACCTGATCAACTTTGCCTTCGCTATACAATCCTGGACAAAGAGCTGGTTTTTTAGGGATACGTTGCTATAAATGAAATGGACAGTGTGTTCGGATGCGGGGCTACTTACTTGGGTATCCGGGTGATTGCAGCTCAGACCTGCATCCTCAGTGATGTCCGGACATATTATTTGTGGTCCGAAGAACAATTTGTACATCTCTTCATGCGTCATGCTGAGGAAATGTTGGATAGCTCGCGGTCCTTCCGGGTTGAATTCCCACATGCGAAGGGGCCGGCGTTCGCAAGGCTGGACTTGACGAACCAGCATAACTTGCACTACCATAACCAGGTGGATATGTCTCTCGAAGAGATCTCGGATACGGCTTTGCAATATTGGCACGTCCTTGGCTGGACCATAGCTCAGCCCCCTGCTAATCCATGACACCAGTTGTGGTGGGGGGCATGAGCGAAAGGCGGGGGTAGCTACCCACTTGGCACTTCGCGAAGCTATGATGTAGAACCACTCCCACTACCACAATCCGGACACCTCTGGGAAGTAACCCTCAGGCCATGGAGCGTCAGCAATTTTGCTTATTGAAGCGCCTCTGCACGCTGCGTGCTGCCCCTCGATCATCTTCGGCTTCACATCGAAGATCATCTTCGGCTTCACATCGAAGGCCAAAGTGAGGGGTAATGCGGAGGAAGGCCTCGCATACGACGATAAATGTCGAGATGTGAAGAAGGGAATCCGGGGCCAGATCGTGAAAATCTAGCCCGTAATAGAACATAAGACCCCTAACAAAGGGATCGAGAGCAAGGCCTAGTCCTTGGAGGAAGTGGGAGATGAACACGACGCTCTCGTTGGGTTCGGGAGTAGGGACGACCTGCCCTCGGGCAGGCAGCCGATGCGAAATTTTGGCGGTCAGATATCTGGCCTCTCTCAACTTCTTGATGTCCTGCTCTGTGACGGAGGAAGGCATCCACCGGCCTTGAAGGTTGGATCCGGACATAGTTGAAGGTCCGAAGTGCCTAAACCTGAGCTTTGGGTGTTGGAACTCGAGGTGAGAGGCGGATTCGATTAAGATCAAGAGGAAAAGGCCTTGTCCCCTTTATAAAGAGGGTGGATATCAAGCGTCCTCGTCGTGGCCGTTTGGGACTTCCCTAAGATTTAGGAGTCCTACTAATAGGCATGCTTGGGTTACCCACGTCCGTATTAATGAGAATCCCGTAATAAGGGGACACGATCAATGCTTCGACAAGACGTGCCAAGGAAACCGCCTCGTGAAACACGCTGAGGTAGGTTATGAAAAACGATTCGAATAAAGACCTGGTTGTGGTGTGATGTCACACTACGGGGTACGTCAGCAGATTATATTTGTGGAAATATTATTCCCTCTATGGTGGTATGTGGAACTTATTTTGCAGAGCCGGACACGATCCTCGTGTTCAAAATCTTCTCTGAAGTATTCGGAGGAGGAACCCGCCTTGCAATGTTGAAGACAATCTACGCGCCGGACTCATTGTCATTGAAGCCTGGTTCAGGGGCTACTGAGGGAGTGCTGGATTAGGGGGTATCCGGACAGCCGGATTATATCCTTTGGCCGGACTGTTGGATTGTGAAGATAAAAGATTGAAAACTTTGTCCCGTGTCCGGATGGGACTCTCCTTGGCGTGGAAGGAAAGCTTGGCGATATGGATATGTAGATCTCCTTCCTTGTAACCGACTCTGTGTAACTCTAGCACCCTCCAGTGTCTATATAAAATGAAGGGTTTTAGTCCGTAGGACAACATACAATCATACCATAGGCTAGCTTCTAGGGTTTAGCCTCTTTGATCTCGTGGTAGATCAACTCTTGTACTACTCATATTATCAAGAACAATCAAGCAGGACGTAGGGTTTTACCTCCATCAAGAGGGCCCAAACCTAGGTAAAACACCGTGTCCCCTGCCTCCTGTTACCATCCGCCTTAGACGCACAGTTCGGGACCCCCTACCCGAGATCCGCCGATTTTGACAGTGACGACACAGTGGAACTCTCAATGAAGGTAGCAATGTCAGTGTCAAAACCAGCGGATCTCGGGTAGGGGGTTCCGAACTGTGCGTCTAAGGCAGATGGTAACAGGAGGCAGGGGACACGATGTTTACCCAGGTTCGGGCCCTCTTGATGGAGGTAAAACCCTACGTCCTGCTTGATTGTTCTTGATGATATGAGTATTACAAGAGTTGATCTACCACGAGATCAGAGAGGCTAAATCCTAGAAGCTAGCGTATGGTATGATTGTATCTTGTCCTACGGACTAAAACCCTCCGGTTTATATAGTCACCGGAGGGGGCTAGGGTTACAAAAGGTTGGTTACAAAGGAGGAGATATCCATATCCGTATTGCCTAGCTTGCCTTCCACGCCAAGTAGACTCCCATCCAGACACGGGACGAAGTCTTCAATCCTGTATCTTCGTAGTCCAACAGTCCGGCCAAAGGATATAGTCCGGCTGTCCGGAGACCCCCTAATCCAGGACTCCCTCAGCGGTCTTTGAAAGAATCAGACAAGCACTGGGTCGAGGAGCTCGACTCCGTACTCTAGGGGCTGCGCACCACGCCCAATCGCACTACCGGATATACACCTTTCTTCATGGTGTACGGCACAGAGGCTGTGTTACCCTGTGACATTATTCATGACTCACCTCGAGTGTGCATGTACAAAGAGAGAGAGAGAGAGTGGTCGAGCTTGATCGGCAGGATAGCTTAGATGCCCTGGAGGAGGAACGCGATGTTGCAAAAGCCCGTTCCGCATTTTATCAATAGTAGGCTCACAAATATCAAAGCAGAGAAGTACAGGCCAAGACTTACAATGTTGGCGAACTCGTTCTACGCTTGTCGGAGAAGAAAAAGGACAAACTCTAGCCCAAGTGGGAGGGTCCCTTCATCATTGACGAAGTTCTCACTGGAGGAGCGCACCGCCTTCGTGATGCATCCAATAACCGCCTCAAACCAAACCCCTGGAATGCGGCAAGACTCCAAAGATTCTATGCCTAGCGCCGAACCCTTCGTTTGCTTCCTCCTCCCTATCGCTTACATTATTTTTTATCCTCTCTTTTCACCCTCTTTTTAGCTGGAAAGCTTTCCCGTGGCTACAATTGTACACCTATAGCGTACACATTCTCAAATGTGCACGTCCATTATACCTGGGGGCTTCTTGCATAGAAGCTTATTATCATTATTTCCCGAGCATCAACCTCATTACATATGTGTTTTTCCTCATATGTACCTTTTCTTCGCCCTTATATGCATCGATGTGACTTAAGTTTTGGCCAAGCTGGGTTTCCTGGCTCCTGTGCTTATGCCTTACGTTCCCGTTAGTTCGGCTAGGGCATAAAGGGAGCACCTCTGCGATTGTTACTGCCAGGTAATCCGAATGTGTACCTCAGACTGGGTAGAGCCGAAAGCTAGCGTTCTTAAGGGAATATTCAGTCGGTAGACTAAAGATGTTTTACATTTCTTCCACTATGAACCCCCAGATGTTACATATATTGTGATGTTCTCTATCACAACTCGGACATGCTTATTAACGCATGCACACCCAGGGAAAGGAACCCTTAACGGAACTATTCTCTCTGGAAGATGTTTCTTACAATCAAAATGTAATATAACATAGCTAGCCGGATACAACTTGTCTGTTTAAGCAACTATGACCCCTATGCCTGGTTTCCACACATACCCCTGTTTATTTTTACCGCTCGAGTATTCGGAAACACTCCGCACCTTTGGGTCCAAAGGTCAAAGCGAAAAGGTCGTCCATGACAATCATTTTTACAATCCGGCTAGGAACAAATATATTCAAGAAAGTACATAGTCACTTGGACTAAAACACTTCCTCCTCTATGCCGTCCAACAGGCTGTCTAGCCTACAATCCTGTTGGGAATACTTGGCAGCTACTTCTACTTGGTCATATACCAAACTAACGGGAATTTCTTTCCCATCTGACCCTAGCGGTCCAACCCGGGCCATATGATTCGAATCAAGCTTGGTATACCGTGTTTTTACCATGGCCCAGGTCTCTCGCACCTTCCCGGCAGGCTGATATCTTCCATAACTGAATACGCCACCGTGCCCCTTTGAACAGCTCCACGAGCTCTGCCACACCTCCTGGAGGAGAGGCGGATGGCCATAAAGCCTTGGTAACACTACGCATTGCCTGCCGAACTCGCTCGTGCATATGGGATAGCTCTTATAATAGGTCGCCAGAAGATTAAGACATTTCTTCCGCGGGACGGCCAGTCAGCATACCTGCAGACATAAATCTGTCAGTTTCGGCCCTCAGCGAATTATAGGAAGGCAAGTTTGAAAAGCATACTAAATATGTCGCCTTGAAGCTTCTTATTTTCCTTCACGGAGTCAGCTAGTTGGGCCCGTACATCTTTCAGTTCCTCGCCCTGTTGGGTCTTGGAATCATGGAGCTTGTTTTTCTCCTCCACGACTCGTGTTAGCACATGCTTGCCTGCAGCTAGTAGTCTTTTGGCTTCTTGTTCTCCCCCTTGAGCGGCTGTCAGTTGCTCTTGTAGTTGATCTAATGATCCTATTAAGACATGAGCAACCATGTTAGCATTCTTGGTATACAATATGTTTTCTCGATGGAGGAGAACATTACCAGGTGACACCTTCTTGGATTTCTCCAGTTTGGCACTGGCAGCAGCTAGCTAGGTTCGATACTTTTCTAGTTCCTGAGATAACATGTTGTTCTTCTCCGTAAGTACCTGGTTATACAATGATCCTTAAATCAGTTGGATCAACTGCTTCAAATCTCGGGGGCTACTGGTATATAACTATCAGATTGGTACAATATACACTTACCCGCATATCTTTTAGATGCTGGTCCGTGGCTCTGACAAGCCCATCCCGAGCAGCCCGGATATACGCATCGGCCAAGCTGACAGCATCGAATGCCTCCTTTGAAAAGTCGAGGTCACGGAGAGCGGCCCTCCAACGATGATGATTCATGGCGCTCTCCACTTCATAGTTTGTGACGAACATATCGTCCGAATTATCTATTGAAGGGCAGTTTGGCGCCACTCCCGTATCGACCCCTGTCCTTAGGGCAGGGTCCGGAGCCTGACTAGTGGAGGCACGACTGGCAAGATCCCCAAACATAGTCCGGCGGACACTTTTCCTGATAGAATGCGGCGAATGGCATCACGATTTGATGTGGCGATCAGAAGATGTATTCTTCAAAAGAAAGCCTTACCTCTTTGACGAGGGTTCTGTCGTATTATCATTTGCCTTCCTCTTCGAAGATGTGCTCAGCACGGGCTCCGCTCTCCTCGGAGACGCTTCAGGTGCACATTGTGATGTTGACCGCCTCCCCTTTGGAACACGAAATAGTGCAGTGGGTGAGGCATAGTAAGGAAACTCTTTCGAACAAGGAGCCTTTCAAATTACTTACATGCGAAGCAGGAAGGAGGCCGGGGTAATCGGCGATGATGGGTACTTTCGTACTATCGTATCTCATCTGATAGAATACTCCATCCTTGAGCTCCACGAATATGTCCAGATCTTCTTCGAATCCGGGGTCAAGGTCCCGGTTGTGACCCTCTGGCTGCAGGACGGGGTTATGCATCCCCTTGAAAGCCTTTCACCATTCCTGTTGAGAGTGGATAGGTTACTGTCCGTCAAAAATGATTCAGGGAGAGGAGTAAAATGGTGGGGTCAGAGTTTACCTAGCTAGGAGGATTATACATGGAAAATCCATATCGACATTGGAGACGAGTGAACTCCTCCTTCTCCCCTTTTTATAGTTCGGCCAATATTTTCGCCAAAGCGGCGGGGGTTCTCGGACCCTTCCGACCGCAGCGTGAGGCGCCATCTTCCCCATTGTAGTGCCACATGGGTATCCCTCTATATTGGAGTGGTTGGACCCCCCGTACTATGGATATTGCCATTACCTCGACTATTGATAATCCGGACTGGGCGAGCGTCTTAATCTTACCCATCAGCTGACTGACTTCCACACTGTCCTCCTCCTCGAGGCTCCGAGGATACCAGTTGCGGAGTTTCTTCAATGGAGCGCTTAAAAATTTGGGGAGACCCATTCGAGCTGGGTCAGGAAGAGCAACGTCGTCAATATAGAACCATTCGGAAGGCCACTCTTCGGAAGCCTTTTTCAGCGTGTCGTACAGGTATCCGGTCCTGGTGATGCGCCACACTTTGGCTCCTCGCACTTTGAATATTGATCCCCCTTGATTACGAGGGATGAGGCAGAATAGTTTTCTCCCTAAATCAAAGTGGGCCTCACAGCCCAGGAATAACTCACATAGAGGAACGTAACCCGTGATGTGCAGGATGGAGGCGTGACTGAAACTGTTTAGTTGGAGGCCATAATACTCCAGCAGTCTTTGAAGGAAGGGATGGATTGGAAATCCGACGCCTCTCAGCAGGAAGGGAATGAAGCATACTCATTCCCCTCTAGACGGATTGGGGAAATTATGCGCCTGAACCCCACCATTGAAGGACGTTAATCCTGCTCGGACGGGGACTGGATCCACAGGAGGAAGAAAGCCCTGTTTTTGCAGCTTCACCAGCTGACCATGAGATACGGAACATCTCTCCCAATCACCCTTTTCAGATTCGTGGGGACGAGAGGACGAGCTGGTAGCGCTAGCCATGTTGGGGTGGTTTTTCTTAGCAAGCTCTGAGGATTTTTCGCAGGGTATGGAATGATTTGAGATCTATTCTCTTTAAATAGGCACCTCTTTTGTATGGTCATGGTGGTATGTGCAAGAACACCCTGACCTCTCGTATTCGCTCGCCACGTGGAAACTGAAGTCAGGAAGGCGTGGAAGCCGATGGGCGCGACATTAAATGGAAAAGCCAAATAGCGCTCTTTAAGTCAGGAACTTTGAAGTGATCGGAGGGGGAACCCGCCTTGCAATGTCGAAGACAATCTGCGCGCCGGACACCTCGTCATTGAAGCCTTGTTCGGGGGCTACTGAGGGAGTCCTGGACTAAGGGGTCCTTGGGCGTCCGGCCTATTGGACATGGGCCGGACTACTGGGCAATGAAGATACAAGATAGAAGACTTTCTCCCGTGTCCGGATGGGACTCTCCTTTGCGTGGAAGGCAAGCTAGGCGGCCGGATGTACTATTTCCTTTCTATGTAACCGACTTTGTACAACCCTAGTCCCCTCCAGTGTCTATATGAACTGAGGGGTTAGTCCATAGGGACAATCATAATCAGATAGGCTAGACTTCTAGGGTTTTAGTCATTACGATCTCGTGGTAGATCAACTCTTGTAACCTCTATATTCATCAATATCAATCAAGCAGGACGTAGGGTTTTACCTCCATCAGGACGGCCCGAACCTGGGTAAACATTGTGTTCCCTGTCTCCTGTTACCATCAACCTCAGACGCACAGTTCGGGACCCCCTACCTGAGATCCGCCGGTTTTGACACTGACAGACACAACTATCGATAGATTAAACACACACACTCTCTTTAGAGGTTAGCACACTATACCCACACCGCGGAACCCATGGCCTCGCACTCCCATTCGGGTGGACCAACGGTGTTCCGACAAAACCGATCTACTGCATGACACTCTCCTGACCACTCCGACCAACTCCCCTTTGGGCTAAGTCATGGGTGGTCCCAATGTCAACAAATGACATCCATCGACCACCGTCCTGGCAAAACATAAATGGTCCCAAACGGGGACAAAACCACGCAAACAACTCAAGCACACAAGGCTTATGTCCGCCTACCTGATCAGGGTAGCATGCGCCCATAACCTTCTCTCGTCAGAGGCACCTGTGAGAGGCATGCCAACAGACCGCATTAGGGCCTTACCATAAAGGCAAAGTGGTTGCACTAGAAAAGCACGGTTCGGTGGCACCTCACCAACTTAATGATGGAATTTAACCCCAAAATATAACAGTGATAAATGATACTCCGATATCATCTATCAACCTGTAATCCAACTCATAGCAATATCCAACAACTAATCCAAAGCATAATATCGTCATATCAAAAGACTCCGAGGGCAACATATCACTACTATCATGATGAATCCAAGTACCAACATACTACTAATCCAATAACAAGATCAAAATATTAACCTAAAATCCACATGCAGTTATCAAATACAAAATCATACTCCAAAACATAATATCAGATACCAACTTGAAAATAATCATAATATAAGCCACTAATAATCCAATGGCAACATGTCATCCACATAAGCTGCAATATTTTAGTCCTAAAACTCCAAAGAACATCATGGCAACAACAAGATCAAAATATTACTCCGAAAAATGCCATGAATAAAATCATACATAGCTAATGCAATATTTTTAAAAAATTCAAATAATTAAACCATGTCATTGCATTGCGATCATGCAAATGGAGGGTGTGTCTTTCCTGGGTGGGATGGATTCACCAGGAAAAAGTGCGAGAAGCTCGCGGAAAGAATCGCCGGAAACAGTTCTCTCTCAAGGGGGGTGATTAAGGGCAAGGGCATAATGACCATTTTCATAATTTTAAGACATGGTCAAAATGATACCAACATAACGGGCTCGACGATACGAAGAAGTGGGCTTTGGAATCACCTCATTTGGAGTTAGGATCAAAAAGTTATAAAGGTTTTTCTACCAGGGACCTATTTGTGATGAAATCACAAACAAACCCTTAATAGGAAAAATAGAACGCGCCCTTTTAGGAAATATGTTTTCTAGAATGGAAAACACATTTTAGCCCGAAGAAGAGGAGGAACACGCTTTCGGTGGATGAAAGCGTACACGGGCAGAACCCGTGTCCACTTATCTCCACGTCAGCGGTGGCGGGGCCGGCGAGCTGGGACTCTAACGAGCGGGGCCCACCTGCAGGTCACCTCCTTCTTCTTCCTTCGCTGCACGCCTGTGAGGCAGAGGGAGGCTGTCGGCGTCACGCGGTGATTGCCAGCGACTTCGGGCACCTCCGGCGATGCTCCGGTATGGGAATGCTCACCGTGGAGCGACGCATATAGGGGTCCCATCCATGATCGGTGGGGTGGACTGAGGCGATAGCGACTTCGACGCCGGCGGACAGGAGCTTCGGGTGAAGATGGGCGTCGCGGCTAGAGGCCACCAGAGGAGGAGGAGAGATCCTGGGGTGGCTCCGGGGTGGTGGGGGCACCTCTGGTGGTGGTTAGGAGAGGGGGAAGCGCTTGGCTTGCTCAAATTTTGTAGCGACCCGACCTCAGACGGTCAAGTCTTTGTGTATCTGTGCCATCCCTGGATCGGTATGCTGGCACACACAGTACATCAATGTATATATCAAAGTGCAATCACATGTATAAATAATGTAAAACTGATATATACCTCATAAGTCTCAGCGGAAACAAATAATCGGGTGTGGAGTCCCATCAACGCCATCGGCAGGTTGAGTGTAGACTGTAACCCTGTACCGTACTCTTACTCGTCGGAAGGAACATATCTGCAACATGAGACGTTGCAGCCGTGTAGGTCAGTACATTGAATGTACCGGCAAGATCACAATATGAGGAAAGCAGATGATAAAACTATTCTATATGCAATATGGCTTTGTGGCTCTGTGTCTGATGTTTTTGCGTAAAAGCTGGTTTTATTTTCCCTACAACAAAGGAATAACAGGAGCCTGTAATACAAAGTTTTCTATCATGACATGGTTCCGCCAACCGATCTCTCATAGCCCAAATCATCATAAGTTGCCCACAATTATGTTATCAGTCCGGTGTTGAGAGTTCCGAGATAGATCCAAGTCCAGAGGCTCAAATTGTCCGTAACCGGGGACACGGCTAATCGATTAGGTTTTAACCCTCTGCAGAGGTTTGTATACTTTACCCGCAAGATTCGATCCCTCTCTTTACATTCTCGCACTTCAGGGTGTTTGAGAACAAGATGACCGAAACATGGTCTTCCGAAGAGTTCCTCTGACCACTGTCCGGTGCTCATCCAATCCTACCATAGTTCTACATCTGCTAGCACCGTCCCAGCCAGAGTCACCACTAAGGTCAACCAAGCCAGAGCCCATAGTGACTTGCGGTTGCACAGGTAAGCTTCCGGGCATGAAGTATTCTTCCGTCTCTTTGAGTGTGGGTGAAGCTTTCCGCAAGATGTCATGGCACTTCTCCATGCATCCCGGCCAACCACTGGTTTCTCCAGGGTGCCCGTCAACCGTCCTTCACCCAGTAGTGTGTATTGAATTCTTGTCTCGAGTCTCAAAATCTTGAGGAGTTCTGAAGATGCAGTCCTTTCCGGTGCCATCATGAAGTTGTCGCCATTGACGTTGAGTCCTCCTTCTTCACACCACTCTCATGCACTCATACCAAACCCCGTCTACTATAGGGTAGCATTAAAAAAATATAACGTCCCGGGTTTGGTAACAGGGAGATGGTTCCTACCTCATGCATTCTACTCAACTACAAGATTCAATAACACTACTGGAGAGACTGTTAAAAGGGTGATACTACATGCAAATAAACATAGGTATGGAAAACATGGTCAAAGTGAACTTGCCTGGTAAGTTGATGAAGATAACCGCACACAAATAAAGACTTGGTAGAACTATTCGTCACTCCGTTGAAAATCTATATAGTCAAACATAGCATTCATATAAGCAAACATACTAGCAAGCAATTCTAACACTCATAATAAAACCAAAAAATAAATTGCAAAATAACAAGGGACACCAAATAAGAACAAAGGAAAACTACTAAAGAAAACTCTAAGACATAACACAAAACAGTTTGTCCTAAGTAAAAACTTAACAACAATTAAAACACTAAACTAATAAACTAACAGAAAATACAAAGTAAAACAACTAAGTTAACAGAAGGTATTTTTCATAAAATTTTATTTGCAAAAAGAACAAATAAAAAGCTTTTATGAAACACTAACTATGACTTAAACAAGTTCTCATACAAAACTAAGTAAAATAAATTTTTAAAATAAAAATAAAATTTTCTTTTGTTGACTAACAGAAACAAAACTAAATTTTTCAAGAGTGGGAAAAAGAAATAATTTAAAACTAATAAAAACAATAAAGAAAAGACTAAAACAAAACTATAACTAAAACAGTACTGTTTTGCTAAAAAAATTAATTTAAAATAAACTAAAAATAAATCACTATATGACTCTGGATAGACAAAACAATAACAAAACAGTAGAAAAAAGAATCAATCAAAAATATTTTATAAAACTCAAGATACGGCCAAATTACTGATTTGAACAAATTTCATCAAACTCAAAATTTAAACTACTCAAACTTGATAACTAAAGACACAAACAGAAACTTCAACAATTTTGTGACGTAATGCAAAAAGAATCACTCAATTTGGATCTATAAAATAAAAGATACAGAATATCTAAGATTGAAAGTTTTCTGTAAAAAAAACAGAAACGAAAAAATAAAAGGCAACGTGGCCTATTGCTACAGGGCTAAGAGATGGGCGATCTGTAGTTATACTACGCTAGGCCGAGACTTAACAGAAATGTGCATGCGTGTTTAATAATAGAAAACCGACGAACCGGTTCGATCTAAACCGAACTAAAATCGAAAACTAAAACCGATCTAAACCAAAATAAAACCTATCTATTCGTGGATCTAATCTAGGCCGTATAATCTAGATCGAACGGACGAGGAGGGAGAGAGGGCTCACCGCGGTGGTGGTCGACGGCGAGCGCGTCGGGCGACGATGGTGGCGGCGCAACGGTGATCTTCGGCGTCGGTGGGGTGGCCAGGGAGATGAAGCGGGCGGCGGCGAGTCCAACGGTGGTCGTGTCATCGGTGGGGGTGGTCGGAGATGGTCGGCGGTGAGCTCGAGGCGGCGGTGGCGTTCGGGTGGTCGTCGTTGCCGATGTTCTAAGGGCGCAGGAGCTCGGGCGAGGGCACTAGGAGGTGTGGGCGGGCGAGAGGGTTGCGGTGGTGATCTCAGGTGGCGGCTATGAGGTCGGGGTGGTGCGGTAGGGTTTCAGTGGCGCGGCAGCGGTGCTCTGCTCCGGCGAGCGATTGAGAAGGGAGGCGGGCGTTCTCGGAGGGGGCTTTGGGGGCGAAAACGGACGAGGAGGAGGGGTATATATAGGGGGAGGGGTTCTTGGAGGAGGGGGCGAATCGGGAGATCGCGATCCCGAGAAGTTCGGGATTCCGGCGGCGGCGTTACCCTGCGTGACTTGCGGAAGGAGGAAGAAGGAGCAGCAGGCGAGGGCGATCGGGCAGTGTGGCCCAGCGGTCAGTGGCACAAGGGCGAGAGAGAGAGGAGCGGGCGACCGGTGGGGAGGGGTTTCGGGCGCGTGGCGGGCTGGACCGCTTTGGGCCGCGCCGAAGGGAGAGGGAGATGGGCCTCGGGCGTGCGCGGGGCTGGGCTGCGGGTCGGCTCGCTGCTGGGCCGCGTCGGGTGGCTGGGTGGGCCGGTTGGCCTGGCTGGCTCGGGGGTTTCTTTTCCTTTTTTTTTGAAAATCACAGAGAGAGAAAACTAAATATAGAGAAAAATATATTATTTTTATATACGACATATATATATATATATCAATGAAATCAGAAAAATAAACCCTAAAACATGAACATATTTTAAGAGGCAAATAAAATTTACAAAAATTCAAATAAAGCAAATAGTGATACTGTTGCATTAAAACCCAACAAAAATCATTTTTAAAATACGAAAATGATTTCAAATTTATTTTCTCCTAATTTTCCATTGAAGGGAATCATTTTACCCTTATTTCCATTTATTTATTTATTTGGAGAAAAATAATTTGACTAAAAATTCAAATAACTTCAAAATGATTCTTTGAAACTAAAAAACTCTCTTTCTGCAAGTTTTGAAGAAGTCAGCTTATCTTTTCTCATGAAACTCATTGAGCCGCATAAAGTTTCTGATTTGAATCATTTGCAAAAGAAACTTCAAATATTTTCAAAAGCCCTTTTCATTTTAAATGGAAGAAGTCATGTCATCTTCACTCTTGGGTTTTGCATTTGAAAAGAATTTGAATTCATGGAGATCAGAATGCAAAATGGAAAGTTGGGGAAAATCGTTTCATTCCCTCTCATTCAACTTTCAAAGAGTTTCAAATTCCACTCAATTTGACACAATCAGTCACACAACAATCACACGAACAAGCACAAATATTTATTTAATATAACATTCCAAAATTTAGAATTTTGGGATGTTACAAACCTACCACACTTAAAATGAATCTCGTCCTCGAGATTCGAAGAGGCTAGCAAGAAAAGGGTTAGGGTTTGGGGGTCTTCCAGCAAATCCTTCTACCAGAGAGGTTTGGGGTGCTACCACACTTAAGAGCAAGGCTATGGTTCTGACAAAATTCATATACTCCATCCTTTGGGTTGACGGTGTCGGTCTTCTTATATTCTCTAGAATAACTCTTCCACTGGTGTTCTCCCGACAGGTGCATAACCTTCTCCACAAACACGTGTCCTTTCATCCATGTGAGGTTCTTATGGGACTAGGTCTTCTTAGCTGACCGGTCTGTCACCAATGTTATACAACTATCGAAACCTCATGGTGGTCAACCATTAATGGTTTCTCCTGCAGGAAAATGGCCGGGGTTGAATCTCACCATATAACCTACGATTGGCAACAACTGCGTGGTACCAGGGTTTCTTAACATGCCATTCTAAGGTTTAAACAAGGTTTGATATCGCCGTCTCTCCATGATGGGTAAGTCACTCAGATTTACCATTCCAAATAGCAAGAGCGAATGATACGAGTAAGTCGGTATGGTGATCAGTCCATTCCGCACCCGAATCATTACCTTGTATAAGGTTTAGCGGATCTCGCATTTCTAACACTCGGGCATTCTCACAAGCATTGCAGAATTTCTCCTGTATTGAACAGGGATCGGGTAAATCCTTGGGTTCGGCAAGCCAAACAAAACATCTATCGTTTCTTCACAACTCTCGGGTTTTTGCGTAACCTCCTACGAATCGTCTACTGATCAAATCGCAGTCTTCCCAAAATTTCTTCTTCTAGTGGGTACTTGATCTTTATTAATTCCTGGGCCTGTGGGTTATGGTCCACTTCAACACTAGTACAACTTTAACTCATCCTTTTGAGTTATATTGTTCCATATTCCAACATTATACCTCCTATAATTCCATCGGTACTTCCTTCCTTCACATCCGTCATACCAAAACAAAACTCCAACTCATTTTGTCCAAACTCCACTCTTGAAATGCACAAATTCTTCGATAGACCATATTTCTCATATCCTCGAAAATGGTCAAGATCCTTGTTCATAGAGTAACAACTCATACAGTTCAACATATGAAAATATGTCACCTTAACGTTATTCATTTCAAGAATTCATTACAATCTCTGAGACATCCATTACATAACTCAACTCATTGTGCTCATGAAAATAAATTTGCTTCCTACTACACTTACTACCAATAACAAAATTCCAACTACTCAGCTCCAGCTTTCATCTTGTTGGGACATTTAGTAGCATAATGTCCTGCTTCCTTGCAGCGAAAACAGATGACTTCTGACAAGTCTCGGGGCCTCTTAGGGATGATGTCTGCTTTTTGGGTTCTTGGCTTCTTCTCTGGACATTTATCAGCGTAATGACCCAAATCCTTGCACCTATAACATGTGATATGACTCAGGTCCTTCTCTACAGAAATTGGGTTGTTCTGGGGATGCCTTCATTTTCTCTTACTGGATTCCTTCGTAATGATTAGAGCTTCTATGTCCTGGTGGTCAAAATTCACCTCTGTTGTCGGGAAGTCTCCGGGATACTCTTGGCTTTCCTTCGTGCAATATTCTAAAAAATGTCCTTCTTCTCCACATCAATAACAGGCTTGTGCGAAAAATCTGTTTAGGCCTCCACCATCAGGGTCTTCAATGACTTCCTTCATAGCTGGTTCTTCTGAATTTTCCCTGAGGGTTTGTTTCACGGCTTCTTTCTGCTGCTTGGTAATTTCTTGTACCCTGAGGTAAATGTGACACTAACCAGGGTAGTGTGTAGTTCCTTCACATAAGAAACAAGTCACCTGACTAGTTGGGCATTCCTCAGCTGGGTGTTTCTCCTCACAATGAGGGCATCCATCCTTGTGTTCCTCCTGGGTGTGTCCTATTTCTTCGTAAATCTTGCAGGCACAAGGTTTATTTCTTGGGATATCATGGTGCTTCCGGATAAGACAGGATCTTGTCAGAGTCTTCTTGAATTCTTCCCAAGTCCTTGCTCCATTACATCCCTGTATAGCTTGATGCATCTGCCACCATGTTGTAGCACTTGCTTCAAAGTACTGAAGAGCGTACGATACTTCATTCTTCCTTGAAATCAAATTGCTCCCGAAGTGATTCTCCATGTTCTGAATCCATAGCTCTGCTTCCGGCTCGGTTTTCGGTCTAGAGAATACCAGTCCAACTTCATTCATCATCTACTGGGTCCAAGGGTTTTAGGGTGAGATAAGAGAGGGGTGGGGAGGGATACACACAATACAAGCAATAGTTTTGAAAATGGGTTTTATTTGTGGCTGTCAGAAAAACATCAAACAAATGACAGCTCACAAATCGTCGCATCTAACGCAAGTATATAACATGGGTTTGGTCTTCTAAAGGTCAAATAATACTTCAGATTCTTCAAGTCTTCGGAGTCTTCAACCGTTGTAGCTTCAACTATTCTAATGCATGGTGAAATCCTCTTTACTCTGAAATGGTCATCGGTTGTCCGATATCTTGTCCTTCTTGGAGCGACTTTAGTTGATCCTCCGTGTGGTCAAAAGGGAAAGGGGTATATTCTAACAATTTGAGGTAAGAGAGGATATTTGAAAAATCAGAAAAGATGAGAAGTAATAGATTCTTTTGGAAATAAAGTTTTAGAGACTTCCTGTCCTAGGGCTTTCCGATTTCTAGGGTCACGTCCAATAGTCAACATGTGCTCTGATACCATATCTGTAGCGACCCGACCTCAGACGGTCAAGTCTCTGTGTATCTGTGCCATCCCTGGATCGGTATGCTGGCACACACAGTACATCAGTGTATATATCAAAGTGCAATCACATGTATAAATAACGTAAAACTGATATATACCTCATAAGTCTCAGCGGAAACAAATAATCGAGTGTGGAGTCCCATCAAGGCCATCGGCAGGTTGAGTGTAGACCGTAACCCTGTACCGTACTCTTACTCGTCGGAAGGGACATATTTGCAACATGAGACGTTGCAGCCATGTAGGTCAGTACATTGAATGTACCGGCAAGATCACAATATGAGGAAAGCAGATGATAAAACTATTCTATATGCAATATGGCTTTGTGGCTCTGTGTCTGATGTTTTTGCGTAAAAGCTGGTTTCATTTTCCCTACAACAAAGGAATAACAGGAGCCTGTACTACAGAGTTTTCTATCATGACATGGTTTCGCCAACCGATGTCTCATAGCCCAAATCATCATAAGTTGCCCACAATTATGTTATCAGTCTGGTGTTGAGAGTTCCGAGATAGATCCAAGTCCAGAGGCTCAAATTGTCCGTAACCGGGGACACGGCTAATCGATTAGGTTTTAACCCTCTGCAGAGGTTTGTACACTTTACCCGCAAGATTCGATCCCTCTCTTTACATTCTCGCACTTCAGGGTGTTTGAGAACAAGATGACCGAAACATGGTCTTCCAAAGAGTTCCTCTGACCACTGTCCGGTGCTCATCCAATCCTACCATAGTTCTACATCTGCTAGCACCGTCCCAGCCAGAGTCACCACTAAGGTCAACCAAGCCAGAGCCCATAGTGACTTGCGGTAGCACAGGTAAGCTTCCGGGCATGAAGTATTCTTCCATCTCTTTGAGTGTGGGTGAAGCTTTCCGCAAGATGTCATGGCGCTTCTCCATGCATCCCGGCCAACCACTGGTTTCTCCAGGGTGCCCATCAACCGTCCTTCACCCAGTAGTGTGTATTGAATTCTTGTCTCGAGTCTCAAAATCTTGAGGAGTTCTGAAGATGCAGTCCTTGCTGGTGCCATCATGAAGTTGTCGCCATTGACGTTGAGTCCTCCTTCTTCACACCACTCTCATGCACTCATACCAAACCCCGTCTACTATAGCGTAGCATTAAAAAATATAACGTCCCGGGTTTGGTAACAGGGAGATGGTTCCTACCTCATGCATTCTACTCAACTACAAGATTCAATAACACTACTGGAGAGACTGTTAAAAGGGTGATACTACATGCAAATAAACATAGGTATGGAAAACATGGTCAAAGTGAACTTGCCTGGTAAGTTGATGAAGATAACCGCACTCAAATAAAGACTTGGTAGAACTATTCGTCACTCCGTTGAAAATCTATATAGTCAAACATAGCATTCATATAAGCAAACATACTAGCAAGCAATTCTAACACTCATAATAAAACCAACAAATAAATTGCAAAACAACAAGGGACACCAAATAAGAACAAAGGAAAACTACTAAAGAAAACTCTAAGACATAACACAAAACAGTTTGTCCTAAGTAAAAACTTAACAACAATTAAAACACTAAACTAATAAACAAACAGAAAATACAAAGTAAAACAACTAAGTTAACAGAAGGTATTTTTCATAAAATTTTATTTGCAAAAAGAACAAATAAAAAGCATTTATGAAACACTAACTATGACTTAAACAAGTTCTCATACAAAACTAAGTAAAATAAATTTTTAAAATAAAAACAAAATTTTATTTTGTTGACTAACAGAAACAAAACTAAATTTTTCAAGAGTGAGAAAAAGAAATAATTTAAAACTAATAAAAACAATAAAGAAAAGACTAAAACAAAACTATAACTAAAACAGTACTATTTTGCTAAAAATATTAATTTAAAATAAACTAAAAATAAATCACTATATGACTCTGGATAGACAAAACAATAACAAAACAGTAGAAAAAAGAATCAATCAAAAATATTTTATAAAACTCAAGATACGGCCAAATTACTGATTTGAACAAATTTCATCAAACTCAAAATTTAAACTACTCAAACTTGATAACTAAAGACACAAACAGAAACTTCAACAAATTTGTGACGTAATGCAAAAAGAATCACTCAATTTGGATCTATAAAATAAAAGATAGAGAATATCTAAGATTGAAACTTTTCTGTAAAAAAACAGAAAAGAAAAAATAAAAGGCAACGTGGCCTATTGCTACTGGGCTAAGCGATGGGCGATCTGTAGTTATACTACGCTAGGCTGAGACTTAACAGAAACGTGCATGCGCGTTTAATAATAGAAAACCGACGAACCGGTTCGATCTAAACCGAACTAAAATCGAAAACTAAAACCGATCTAAACCAAAATAAAACCTATCTATTCGTGGATCTAATCTAGGCCGTATAATCTAGATCGAACGGACGAGGAGGGAGAGAGGGCTCACCGCGGTGGTGGTCTACGGCGAGCGCGTCGGGCAACGATGGTGGCGGCGCACCGGTGATCTTCGGCGTCGGTGGGGTGGCCAGGGAGATGAAGCGGGCGGCGGCGAGTCCAACAGTGGTCGTGTCGTCAGTGGGGGTGGTCAGAGATGGTCGGCGGCGAGCTCGAGGTGGCAGTGGCGTTCAGGTGGTCGCTGTTGCCGATGTTCCAAGGGCGCAGGAGCTCGGGCGAGGGCACTAGGAGGTGCGGGCGGGCGAGAGGGTTGCGGTGGTGATCTCAGGTGGCGGCTAGGAGGTCGGGGTGGTGCGGTAGGGTTTCAATGGCGCGGCGGTGGTGCTCTGCTCCGGCGAGCGATTGAGAAGGGAGGCGGGCGTTCTCGGAGGGGGCTTTGGGGCGGAAACGGACGAGGAGGAGGGGTATATATAGGGGGAGGGGTTCTTGGAGGAGGGGGCGAATCGGGAGATCGCGATCCCGAGAAGTTCGGGATTCCGGCGGCGGCGTTGCCCTGCGTGACTTGCGGAAGGAGGAAGAAGGAGCAGCGGGCGAGGGCGATCGGGCAGTGGGGCCCAGCGGTTTGTGGCACAAGGGCGAGAGAGAGAGGAGCGGGCGACCGGTGGGGAGGGGTTTCAGGCGCGTGGCGGGCTGGACCGCTTTGGGCCGCGTCGGAGGGAGAGGGAGATGGGCCTCGGGCGTGCGCGCGGCTGGGCTGCGGCTCGGCTCGCTGCTGGGCCGCGTCGGGTGGCTGGCTGGGCCGGTTGGCCTGGCTGGCTCGGGGGTTTCTTTTCCTTTTTTTTTGAAAATCACAGAGAGAGAAAACTAAATATAGAGAAAAATATATTATTTTTATATACGACATATATATATATATCAATAAAATCAGAAAAATAAATCCTAAAACATGAACATATTTTAAGAGGCAAATAAAATTTACAAAAATTCAAATAAAGCAAATAGTGATACTGTTGCATTAAAACCCAACAAAAATCATTTTTAAAATACCAAAATGATTTCAAATTTATTTTCTCCTAATTTTCCATTGAAGGGAATCATTTTACCCTTATTTCCATTTATTTATTTATTTGGAGAAAAATAATTTGACTAAAAATTCAAATAACTTCAAAATGGTTCTTTGAAACTTCCAACTCTCTTTCTGCAAGTTTTGAAGAAGTCATCTTATCTTTTCTCATGAAACTCATTGAGCCGCATAAAGTTTCTGATTTGAATCATTTGCAAAAGAAACTTCAAATATTTTCAAAAGCCCTTTTCATTTTAAATGGAAGAAGTCATGTCATCTTCACTCTAGGGTTTTGCATTTGAAAAGAATTTGAATTCATGGAGATCAGAATGCAAAGTGGAAAGTTGGGGAAAATCATTTCATTCCCTCTCATTCAACTTTCAAAGAGTTTCAAATTCCACTCAATTTCACACAATCAGTCACACAACAATCAAATGAACAAGCACAAATATTTATTTAATATAACATTCCAAAATTTAGAATTTTGGGATGTTACAAATTTGAGCAGTGTCCAGCGGCGGTGGTTCGGCCATGGGAGGGGCAGGGGGCTCCTCGAGATCAAAGGAGAGGTTGGGGCGCTTCTGGGAGGGAGAGGAGGAGGTTGATGAGCTCGGGGCGGTCTCGGGTGGCCTTAAATAGCCAGAGGAGGAGGAGACCGAGCTGGCGTCACCACGGACGCGTGTGCACGCGCTCGAGCTCAGGGGTAGACGATGGGGACGCCCAGGGAAGAGCTCACGGGGGCAGAGGGAGCCAAGGGGCACGGGGAGGAAGCAGACAGAGGAAGAAGACGATTGTCGGCTACAACGCGTCCGTGGGCGTGCGAGCGGGCCGCCGGAGGGGAGAAGAGGACGGTGATGGTGAGCTGGGAGACACGCCCGTGCTTGTTGAGACGCTGAGCAGAGAAGGGGCCCAAAGAAAACGACGTCCTGGACGCGCATGTTGCATGCCAAGTCGGTGGTCACCGCATGCACTAGTGCATACAGTGCCACACGGTCGGCCAAATGATGACTGGGGTGTAGACCCTATAGGGTAGTTTGCAACTAAGGTGATATAGAAAGGAATGGCACTATGGTTGGGTTGGAACTAGCTCTGAAGTTTGCTGTAGTAATCTTGACCACACTGATGTGATCTACCTAGTGAGGTTAAGATGCAAATAATTTGTGAGGGAGGTTTAGGATAGGAAGGACTATAATCCTCGAGGTTTTGGAGCACAATGGGCCACAAACTAATATAGTTGTTGTGCAATTCACATTATGGTCTAGAAGCTTGAGCAAGATGATGCACTCACATGGAATATCAACTTGAGCGCAAATTTGTCAAGGCATGATTATTTGGACATATGAAGATGCTGTAAAAATTTCATACCAATTGGACGTGCCAAAATGGTACTTTCTTCACAAACATCCTCTTTGTCCAGAAACTTGGAATAATGTTGGTGATAAAATGGCTTGATGAAATGGTCCCAAATTTCGTGGAGATAAGTTATTTAGGTAGGAGCATGATCTGGTAATTTTTCAGAATTAATGAAGCATTATAAAATATACTTGCTTCACAACCTGAAAATATTCACACAATCATAGATTTGATCTTGTGCTCACATAGTTGATTGGATGAAGCTGACAATTGGAGGTGGGTGATAATATGAGCATATGAAGAGGTGTGCAAAATTTAAACACATTTGGATACTCCTAGCTAGCACTTCCTTCACAATGTCTTCTGTTTTATAGAAACTTTGAAACATCACTAAGGAAGATTGGCTAGGCAAACGAAGTTTAATTTTGGCACGAGGCATTGATTTGGACATAAAAGAATGCCCAAAAAGTTTGGGAGCAAACAAGAAAAGATAGGTGGCACTTCCTTCACAGAAAGCCACACTGGACAAAAATGAAGAATAAATTTTGGGGAATTATTTTTGAAATGGCCAAGGAAAATTTTAACATATTTGAGCAAGATATGACCCAAACAATTTATGAGAAGTATTTGGTAATTTTGGGAGGGACAGAAATATAGGTTGCTTCACAACCTAGGGCAAATGAGGTTATTCCATTAATAAGAAAAGGAACATTCCCCAAGAAAAGAATTATGGAGTTGGGCTAGGATGGAAATGTCATGATCTTGGAAGGAGTTTGAGAATGAGGAGCCACCTGGGAGAGGAAATGATGATGATCTCCCAGGTTTCAAGTACACGAAACCACTCCAAAAAGGAAAAATAGAGCAAAAACCAATAAATCAAAAAGAAAAAGAAAAGGGCAAAAAACCAGGGTGTTACATGACCTGTTCGCATATAGCCCATTTACAGCCTCCTAACTCACGACCCGTTACAGCCTATCCGAATTAGGCCCAATAGCGTCATCTGGGCCGTCCAAAATGATTCCAACCCGTTGTAACTTCCGGCCCATGTATGGCCCATGACGTCTTTCAGCCCATATGAGGCCCTATGCAACTCTTGGCCCATTAACAGCCCATGGTCAAACTAGCCCATAATGAACAGTATATCGCTTTATACCCATTAACGGCCCATTATTCCATTGGGCCCTTTCCACCCCGTGTTATCTTTCGGCCTTCTCCGGGCCCATTTATTCTTGGGCTCATTTCCAGCATTCAGTTACTTACGACCCGTTACTGGCCTTTTCTGCTTGTGGGCCAAATTCAGCCTGTGGTTACAGCCGGACCGTTTATGGCCCATTAATCCGTTGGGCCGTTTTCATAGCGTCATCAAATACGGCCGATTAACGACGACCCATTATGGCCAGCCCATGAACGAACGATTCCAACTCTAGCCCGTTTATGACCCATAATGCGGTCTATTATTGGCCCATGTTTGGCCAATCGATCATACGACCCGTAGAAGGGCCTAGAAGGCCCATTGTTTCTATGGCCCGTAAAAGGCCCATTGTTTCTATGGCCCGTAGGAGGCCCATGGTCACTACAGTAAATATGTAGCCCATGGTTATTGTGGCCTAGTTTTTAAAAATAGGTTATTGCGGCCACTAGCAAACCGCGGAAAAAGAACTGCACTGACTATAAGCAAAAAAATAAACAAGACAACAAGGAAATAAATAAGAAAGCAACTTATGCTAGGCTATCACAGCTATTACACATATTACATCCACTGGGCATCAAAGTTTTCCACCAGTGCAAATATAGGGAACAAAGCAGCATATCACATACACTGGTTGTCAAAGTTGGCGACCAATGCAAATAAATGCCACATCAGAACAAGTACAAAACTGAAACCACTTTAGAAGAGCTCAAGAAACAATATCATGGGTACCCATAATGCTGGCAAGATGAGTAGCAAGCTTCTTAAATTTCTCTTGTTTGGTGCTTAAATCTTCCATCCTTGCTATTGCACTAGAAAGTATGCATATGAATTCTGTAGGGACTTCCTCAGTCCTTCTGCTTCCTGTCGTAGAACATCTGATCGATGTCTTTCAACTTGATGTTGAGACTCAAGTAGCCGAACTGATTCAGGCAGCGAGTTAGAAGAGCTGGTGCCAACAGTATTGGCCAGTAACTCGAACACTACATCAAGACAGGACTTTGGGGTTGTCTCAGTGTCTTCAATATAGTTTAAACAGCTTTCTTGGAGACCAACAGGGATGTCTCACTATCTTGAACCTTATCTGCATTACTTCCTTTACCATTGCATAACGGGGTACTCTTCTCCAATATTCTCATTTTGGTAAACCAGTTCAGTAGTAAGGTGGACAGGATAACAACATGAAACAAACATATATCTACGTAGTATGGTCACTGTATGGTCTATATCATTTTGCCAAATCAAGATAGAGATAGTTCAAATCATATATATTTAAGACAAAGCAACATAGATGAAATATAAGTGTGGGAAACTACACAGCAATAACAACACTTGTATTGTGCATGGCATGAGAACATAACTGTTTATTCAATTGAAACTGAAATCAACATAGAGCAAGTTACAACAGCAAACACATTAAAGAAACAGGTTTAAAACATACCTGTTGCGCCATTGGAGTTTCAATTGCATCCTTCAAATTTGAAATTAGTTGGTATGAGTAAATACAGTGATGCAAGAACAAAGGAGTATGAACCATAGCTACGGAACCTGACCTGAAAACAATTCTTCTTCTGCTTTAAGAGTTGACTTGGGTTCGGAGTGGTGGTCCTCGTGCTTTGGCGGGCACTATAGTTGCCTTACTAACTGCTTGTGTTTGGGTGTTCTGTGGTGGAGATGGTGCTGTGTCAACTGGAACTGGATTACTATCTACTGGGGTTGGGGTTAGAAGGGGTGTAGCGGTTCTCTGTCCAACTGGGTAGGGGTACAATCTGCGTGAGTCTAGGTTATGCGTGGTGGGGCTGGTTCTTGGGCAAGTACAACTGTGGTTCTATCTGCATCGGCAGGTAGCATGATCTTTTCTGAAGACCTTTTTTTACTCCCATAGATACTGCCATCACCCCTCCAATTCAAATGGCTGATAAACAAGAAAAGTAATTGAATGTACAGACATTGTAAGATAGACAGGTGCAATGGATAGTAGGGAAGAAAACAGGGCATGAAATAATTCACATTTATGTTGTCTAACCAAAAAGAATAGCATGACATAATTTCACATATATGATGGCTAATTAAACAGGATAGCATGACACAATTTCACATATATGATGGCTAACTAAACAGGATAGAATGACATACTTCAAAATATGATGACTATGTAAATAGGATGACATGATATAACTACACGATGTGTCTATTAAAGTGGTTGGCATGCCATAATTCACAAACATGTCGTCGATGGAAACATGATGGCATGATATAATTCACGGATAACATGACATAATTCAAAACATGATGACTATATAAACAGGATGAGATAATATAACTATATTATGTCTTTAGAAAATGGGTCGGCATGCCATAATTCAGATACATGTTGTCTATGTAAACATCATGGCATGATATAACTCAAATACATGATTTATATACTAAGCAAGTGAGAGAGGGAAATCACATATATGATGTGTCAACTAAGGAGATGACATTCAATATTGTGTATATGATGTAAAAACTAAGCATTGCAAGACAACATATGCATGATATGAGTAATATAACCCTGCCAAGTTTGAGCATACACCTCAGGGGGATAATAGGACTGGTGATCTACCTCTGAATCCTCCTCCGAGGAGCTATCTGTAACCAGCAAGATATCTGCTTTAGCAGGTAGCATTTCCTCCTCTGAAGACCTTGTGTTCACTCCAGATTTCTCCATCACCAATTCAAATGGTTGGTGCACAGGAAGAGTAGATGAATATACAAACATTGTCGACAAATGCAATGAGTAATACAAAAAAGGATGACATGATATAATTCACATATATGATGGTTGGCTTAACAGCATGGCATTGCATAATTCACATACATAATGCCTTGCAACAAGATAACATTGCGTAATTCCCATATATAATGTCTTGCAACAAGATGGCATTGCAAAATTCACATACATGGTAATTAGACACTAAACAGGTGGTATTCACACAAAGCATGTCTAAACTAAGCAACTGGCATGCCAATGCAAGACACCATATGCACGATATGAGCAATATAACCCTACCAAGTTAGAGCATGCACCTCAGGGGGGGATAGGACTGGTCATCTATCTCTAAATCCTCCTCTAAGGAGCTATCCGTAACCAACAAGACATGTGCTTCGTGAGATAACATTGTCTGCTCTAAAGACCTTGTTTCCACTCCAGATATTTCCATGACCGTGTCGAATGGCTGATGCATAGGAAGAGTAATTGAATGTACTAAAATTGTTGACAAGTTTAATACGTAATAAAAAATGATGGCATGATATAATTCACATATAATATGACTGGCTAACCAAGGTGGCGTTGCAAAATTCACATATATGATGCCTGGTTAAACAAGATGTCATTGCATGATTCACATATATCATATAGAAACTAAGCCGATGTGATTCACACAATGTATGTCTAAACTAAGAAGATGACATATTTTATGTATAAAGTAAGCAATGCAAGGCACCATATGCATGATATGACCAACATCAGCATGCCAAGTTAGAGAAAAAGACCTCGGGGGGTAAATAGGAGTGGCCCGCTCCCTCTGAATCCCCCTCTGAATTGTTGTCTTCCTCTTGATTATAGTCTAGAATGCGGGGAGGGGGTTGCTTTTGCGCCGACCATGGAGCGACGTCTGCATGAAATTTTATTGCCACACAATGCTCTCCTCTTTTTCTCTACATGTTCAGTACCGTTGTGTACAATAACTGACATGCATAGGAATAAAACATAGTGAGATTATGTAAGGAGTGCATGCACAAATCCAGAGTGATGGTAGCAAACTGTGGATAGACCCAAAACCAATGATAGCAGGCACATAGTAGCTTTAGTTAAAAAATATAGAGAATGGCTCCTTTAATTTTCATTTCCAACCAACATGAAACTCATAGTAGACACCCGAGACTAACCAGATAGTAGACATATAGTATTGATTGCTGCCCCAATATGTACCCCACAACCATTTAAAAAATCAAGTTTCAGCATTAGTTTGGACCTGACTCGGAGTCTAATCAGTGAACAGGATGATAAAGTAGCATGTCATCATATTAAGTAATGCATATCGTAAGCAGACATGAAAGAGTGCGACCTCTCTTGCGGACCCGTGTAGTCCTCGAGGTCATCTGCTCATTTGACGATGGTAATCCAGTTGTTGTGGCTGCCAGCGGTGGGGAAGAAGATCTGAGGCGGCAAAAGACAGTCTTGAGGGAAGATCCCTGTTGTGGTGAATCCTTCCATCATTGGATCATTTGAGCCGGGGTGGAACACAGCGCAACAGGAATGGGACAAACCACACAAGGTTTTCTTTCACACATATCTGTAACAGAAGTAATTATGTAAGGGCTTGTTTGAATTTGAGGATTCTAACAATGCAGGGGATAGGAAATACAAAGGAATAGGATAGGAATGCACGTGCAAAACAGAGAATTTAAAAACACAGGATTTCTGCCAATCTTGGTGTTTGGTTCACAAGAATTGGAAGATCACAGGATGCAAAGAAGCATGGTGAGATTAAGTCAAACCACAAGAAAATGTACGGTTATAATGGCATTATGCTACTATCTCTTTGTGTTGTGCTTCATGAGTAGGAATTTGAAAAGGAGGACAAGTGGACATTAAAATTCCTACGGTTTTTCTTTCAAGGAGACACTAAAGGAACAAATCCTACAGTTTTCCTTTGCTCCATTCCGTTGAACCAAAATGCATGAATAGTAGTACAATAGGAAACTTTCCAATTCCTATGTTTTTCCTTCACTTTTCCTTTCAAGCACTGGCAATTCTAGTAGGCAGGCTTGAGCAGGGAAAAGCCCTACACTCAAAACATGTTTTTGTGCTACTTCTACTACTTTGGACCAAGGCCACTGCCCTACTAACTCAACTCCTAGGCCCATCTACAAATGCAAAGCTCAAACACCAGAGATAAATAATGATGGCGTTCAAGAGAGTCCGTCATGGATAGCTAAGTTGCCAGGCACCTCACTACTTGTCATATAGTAGGAGAAACTAATCGTATTTCATGTTACTACGTGTGCTCAGTGGACAATATATATAACATGTAGAGTAAAAAAGTGATGCAACAAGTGTACAACCTCTTTGGCGAAGCCATGTCGATCTCAGCGTGATTAGGTTGGTCGGTGAGGATGCTCCAGTTGATTTGGCTATTGGAGGAGGGGAAGAAGATCATAGGCCTCTGGAGATGGAGCCGGGGATACTACTCCGCTGTGATGGAGGGTTTCGTCGTTAGAGCAGCTCCGGTGAGTTGTATGATGAAGGAAATATGCCATAGAGGCAATAATAAAGTTGTTATTTATATTTCCTTATATCATGATAAATGTTTATTATTCATGCTAGAATTGTATTAACCGGTGATACGTCCATTTTGCATCATGCTTTTATATCGATATTTATTGCATTATGGGTTGTTATTACACATTAAGTCACAATACTTATGCCTATTCTCTCTTATTTTACAAGGTTTACATAAAGAGGGAGAATGCCTGCAGCTGGAATTCTGGGCTGGAAAAGGAGCAAATATTAGAGACCTATTCTGCACAGCTCCAAAAGTCCTAAAACTTCACAGAAGTTATTTACAGAATGTATAAAAAATACTGAGCGCAAGAAGTACCAAAGGGGGGCCACCCACCAGCCACGAGGGTGGGGGGCGCGCCCTACCCCCCTTGGTGCGCCCCTGCCTCGTGGGCCCCCTGGTGGCCCTCCAATGCCCATCTTCTGCTATATGGAGTCTTTCATCGAGAAAAAAATCATAAGCAAGATTTCGGGACGAGACTCCGCCGCCACGAGGCGGAACCTTGGCAGAACCAATCTAGGGCTCCGGCGGAGCTGTTCTGCCGAGGAAACTACCCTCCGAGAGGGGGAAATCATCACCATCGTCATCACCAATGATCCTCTCATCAGGAGGGGTCAATCTACATCAACATCTTCACCAGAACCATCTCATATCAAACCCTATTTCATATCTTGTATCCAATCTTTTTATCCAAACCTCAGATTGGTACTTTTGGGTTGCTAGTAGTGTTGATTACTCCTTGTAGTTGATGCTAGTTGGTTTACTTGGTGGAAGATCATATGTTCAGATCCATTATGCATATTGATACCCCTCTGATTATGAACATGAATATGCTACGTGAGTAGTTACGTTTGTTCCTGAGGACATGGGAGAAGTCTTGCTATTAGTAGTCATGTGAATTTGGTATTCGTTTGATATTTTGATGAGATGTATGTTGTCATCCCTCTAGTGGTGTCATGTGAACGTCGACTACATGAAACTTCTACATTGTTTGGTCCTAGAGGGAGGCATTGGGAAGTAATATGTAGATGATGGGTTGCTACAGTGATAGAATCTTAAACCCTAGTTTGTGCGTTGCTTCGTAAGAGGCTGATTTGGATCCATATGTTTCAAGCTATGGTTAGGTTTACCTTAATACTTCTGTTGTAGTTGTGGATGCTTGCAATGGGGGTTAATCATAAGTGGGATGCTTGTCCAAGTAATGACAGCACCCAAGCACTGGTCCACCCACATATCAAATTATCAAAGTACCGAACGCGAATCATATGATCGTGATGCAAACTAGCTTGACGATAATTCCCATGTGTCCTCGGGAGCGCTTTACTTAATATAAGAGTTTGTCCAGACTTGTCCTTTTCTACAAAAAGGATTGGGCCATATTGCTGCACGTTATTTACTTTTATCACTTGCTACTCGTTACAAATTACCTTATCACAAAACTATCTGTTACCGATAATTTCAGTGCTTGTAGAGAATACCTTACTGAAAACTGCTTATCATTTCTTTCTGCTCCTCGTTGGGTTCGACACTCTTACTTATCGAAAAGTCTATGATAGATCCCCTATACTTGTGGGTCATCAAGACTCTTTTCTGGCGCGGTTGCCGGGCAGTGAAGTGCCTTTGGTAGGTGGAATTTGGTAAGGAAAAATTTATATAGTGTCCTGAAATTTATTGTCACTTGTTACTATGGAAAGTAATCCTTTGAGGGGCTTGTTCAGGGTATCTTCACCCCGACCGGTAGAGCAAATAGTTTCTCCTCAACCTACTGGACCTACTGAAAATGAAAAAAATTACTTCGAAATTCCTTCGGGTATGATAGAGAAACTGCTAGCTAATCCTTTTGCAGGAGATGCAACATTGCATCCCGACTTACACTTAATCTATGTGGATGAAGTTTGTGGATTATTTAAGCTTGCGGGTATACCCGATGATGTTATCAAGAAGAAGGTCTTCCCTTTATCTTTGAAGGGAGATGCATTGACATGGTATAGGCTATGTGATGATAGGATCACGGTATTATAAGCGATTCAAATTGGAATTTCACCAGAAGTTTTATCCTATGCATTTTGTTCATCGTGATCGTAATTATATATATAATTTTTGGCCTCGCGAAGGATAAAGCATCGCTCAAGCTTGGGGGAGGCTTAAGTCAATGTTATATTGATGCCCCAATCATGAGCTCTCAAGAGAAATGATTATTCAAAATATTTATGCTCGGTCTTTTGACAACAATCGCTCCATGCTCGATACTTCTTGTACTGGTTCCTTTATGATGAAGACTATTGAATTCAAATGGGATCTATTGGAAATAATTAAACGCAACTCTGAAGAGTGGGACCTCGACGAAGGTAAGGAGTCAGGTATAACACCTAAGTTTGATTGTGTTAAATCTTTTATGGATATTGATGCTTTCCGTGAATTTAGCACTAAATATGGACTTGACTCTGAGATAGTAGCTTCTTTCTATGAATCCTTTGCTACTCATGTTGATCTCCCTAACTAGAAGTGGTTTAAATATAATCCTACCATTGAAGTAAAAGTAGTTGCACCTATTAAAGTTGAAGAAAAAACTATCATTTATAATGATCCTATTGTTCCTACTGCTTATATTGAGAAACCACATTTCCTTGTTAGAATAAAGGATCATGCTAAAGCTTCAACTGTAGTCAACAAAAGTAATATTAGGGCCCACAAACCCCCGAGCAAGTTAAAGTTGAACCTAAAATTGCTATGGTTAAAGATCTCTTGGCCGATAATATTGATGGGCATGTTATTTACTTCTGCAATGAAGCTGCTAGAATTACTAGACCTGATGCTAAAATAAACATAGACCTGTTGTAGGCATGCCTATTATTTCCATTAAAATAGGAGATCATTCTTATCATGGCTTATGTGATATGGGTGCTAGTGCAAGTGCAATACCTCATTCCTTATACTAAGAAATTATGCATGATATTGCACCTGCTGAGATAGAAGATATCAATGTTACCATTAAACTTGCCAATAGAGATACTATTTCGCCAGTTGGGATTGTTAGAGATGTTGAAGTCTTGTGTGGGAAGGTTAAATATCTTACTGATTTTCTTGTTCTTGGTTCCCCACAAGATAGCTTTTGTCCCATTATATTTGGTGGACCCTTCTTGAATACTGTTAATGCTAAGATAGACTGCAATAAGGATATTTTTCCTGTTGGTTTAGGTGATATGTCTCATGAGTTCAATTTTTCTAAATTTCGTAGACAACCCCGTGATGAAGAATTGCCTGGCAAAGATGAAATTATTGGTCTTGCTTCTATTGCTGTGCCTCCTAATGATCCTTTAGAATAATATTTGCTAGACCATGAGAATGATATGTTTATGAATGAAAGAAGGGAAATAGATGAAGTATTCTTTAAACAACGACTTATTCTAAAACACAACTTGCCTGTCGAAATCCTAGGGGATCCTCCTCCACCCAAGGGTGATCCCGTGTTTGAGCTTAAACCATTACCTGATACTCTTAAATATGCTTATCTTGATGAAAAGAAGATATATCCTGTTATTATTAGTGCTAACCTTTCAGAGAAGGAGGAAGAGAAATTATTGAAAACTTTGAAGAAGCACCGTGCTGCTATTGGATATACTCTTGATGATCTTAAGGGCATTCGTCCCAGTCTATGTCAACACAAAATAAATTTGGAGAAATACGCCAAACCAGTTATTGATCACCAACGATGGCTGAATCCTAAGATGAAAGAAGTGGTAAGAAAGGAAATATTAAAGCTCCTTGAGGCAGGTATAATTTATCCCATTGCTGATAGTCAATGGGTAAGTCCTGTCCATTGTGTCCCTAAGGAGGGAGGTATTACTGTTGTTCCTAATGATAAAGATGAATTGATCCCGCAAAGAATTATTACAGGTTATAGGATGGTAATTTATTTCCGCAAATTAAATAAAGCTACTAAAAAGATCATTACCCTTTGCCTTTTATTGATCAAATGCTAGAAAGATTATCCAAACATACACATTCTTGCTTTCTAGATGGTTACTCTGGCTTCTCTCAAATACCTGTGTCAGCTGATGATCAAGCAAGGACCACTTTTACTTGCCCTTTTGGTACTTTTTCTTATAGATGTATGCCTTTTGGTTTATGTAATGCACATGCTACCTTTCAAAGATGCATGATGGCTATATTCTCTGACTTTTGTGAAAAGATTTGTGAGATTTTCATGGACGATTTCTCCGTTTATGGATCCTCTTTTGATGATTGCTTGAGCAACCTTGATCGAGTTTTGCAGAGATGTGAAGAAACTAATCTTGTCTTGAACTGGGAGAAGTGCCACTTTATGGTTAATGAAGGTATTTTATTGGGGCATAAAATTTCTAAAAGAGGTATTGAAGTTGATAAAGCTAAAGTCGATGCTATTGAAAAGATGCCATGTCCCAAGGACATTAAAGGTATAAGAAGTTTTCTGGGTCATGCCAGTTTTTATAGGAGGTTCATTAAGGACTTCTCAAAAATTCCTCGGCCTCTGACTAACCTATTACAAAAATATATTCCTTTTGTCTTTGATGATGATTGTGTAGAAGCATTTGAAATACTTAAGAAAGCCCTAATTTCTGAACCTATTGTTCAGCCACCTGATTGGAATTTACCGTTTGAAATTATGTGCAATGCTAATGATTATGCTGTAGGTGTTGATCTAGGGCAAAGAGTTGATAAGAAATTAAATGTTATTCAATATTCTAGTAAAACTCTAGACAAAGCCCAGAGAAATTATGCTACTACTGAAAAAGAATTTTTAGCAGTTGTTTTCGCTTGTGATAAGTTCAGCCCTTATATTGTTGATTCTAAAGTAACTATTCACACTGATCATGTTGCTATTAAATACCTTATGGAAAAGAAAGATGCTAAATCTAGACTTGTTAGATGGGTTCTCCTGCTACAAGAATTTGATTTGCATATTATTGATAGAAAGGGAGCTGAGAACCCCGTTGCAGACAACTTGTCTAGGTTAGAGAATGTTCTTGATGACCCACTACCTATTGATGATAGCTTTCCTGATGAACAATTAAATGTCATAAATGCTTCTTGTACTGCTCCATGGTATCTTGATTATGCTAATTTTATTGTTGCTAAATTTATACCACCTAGTTTCACATACCATCAAAAGAAAAAGTTCTTCTATGATTTCAGACATTACTTTTGGGATGACCCCCATCTTTATAAAGAAGGAGTAGATGGTATTATTAGACGTTGTGTACCTGAGCATGAACAGGAACAGATCTTACACAAGTGTCACTCCGAGGCTTATGGAGGACACCATGCTGGAGATAGAATTGCACATAAGGTATTTCAATCCGGTTTTTATTGGCCTACTCTCTTCAAGGATACCCGTAAGTTTGTCTTGTCTTGTGATGAATGTCAAAGAATTGGTAATATTAGTAGACGTCAAGGAATGCCTATGAATTATTCACTTGTTATTGAACCATTTAATGTTTGGGGCTTTGATTATATGGGACCTTTTCCTTCCACTAACGGATATACACATATTTTAGTCGTTGTTGATGATGTTACTAAGTGGGTAGAAGCTATTCCAACTAGTAGTGTTGATCATAACACCTCTATTAAGATGCTTAAAGAAGTTATTTTCCCGAGGTTTGGAATCCCTAGATATTTAATAACTGATGGTGGTTCACATTTTATTCATGGTGCCTTTCGTAAAATGATTGCTAAGTATGACGTTAATCATAGAATTGTATCTCCTTATCACCCACAGTCTAGTGGTCAAGTAGAAATGAGTAACAGAGAGCTCAAACTAATTTTGCAAAAGACTGTTAATAGATCTAGAAAGAATTGGTCCAAGAAACTTGATGATGCATTATGGGCCTATATAACTGCATATAAAAATCCTATGGGTATGTCTCCGTATAAAATGGTTTATGGTAAAGCATGTCATTTACCTCTTGATCTAGAACATAAGGCATATTGGGCCATTAAAGAGCTCAATTATGATTTCAAACTTGCCAGTGAGAAGGGCTTATTTGACATTAGCTCACTTGATGAGTGGAGAAACCAAGCCTATGAGAATGCCAAATTGTTTAAACAAAAAGTTAAAAGATGGCATGATAAAAGGATACAAAAGTGTGAGTTCAATGTAGGTGATTATGTATTGTTATACAACTCTTGTTTAAGATTTTTTGTAGGAAAACTTCTCTCTAAATGGGAAGGTCCTTATGTTATCGAGGAGGTCCATTGTTCCGGTGCCACAAAAATCAACAACTTCGAAGGCACAAATCCAAAGGTGGTGAACGGTCAAAGAATCAAACATTATATCTCAGGTAATCCCATAAATGTTGAAACCAATATTATTGAAACCGTAACCCCGGAGGAATACATAAGGGACACTTTCGAGAACGTTTCAGACTCCGAAAAGGAATACGTATGTGGTACGGTTAGTAAACCGACTCCAGAACAGTTCTAAAAGCAATTTTTCTCCGTTTTGGAATATTTAGAAAAATAGGAAAATAAGAAGCAGACCGGAAAGGACACGAGGCTTCCACGAGGGTGGAGGGCGCGCCCTACCCCCCTGGGTGCGCCCCCTGCCTCGTGGGCACCTCGTGTGTTCTCCGGACTCCGTTTTATTACACGATACTTCTTTTGGTCGGTAAAAATTCATTATATAATCTCCCGAAGGTTTTGACCACCGTATCACGCAATTATCTCCTGTCTTTGTTTTGAGCTATTTTTTTGACAGATCTAGGTCGTCATGTTGTCTTCAAGTGCCCTCAAGGACAAGTTCTTCGAGAAGGCCATCAATCCCTACCTTGCGGAGGTGCTGCAACACCCTCAAACCATTGACATGCATGAGGAGTTGTTGCACGTCCACGATGTCAAGGGACCAAGGAGGACTGGAAGCACAGAGACAAGGCTCGAGGTACTGGAGCAACAAGTTTTCAAGTGTCAGGAGATGGTGGAGTGTGGACTTGACTCCAATCACATAATGATCATGGAGTTCACCAACAACCACAAGCTGGACGTCAAGGACATTGGGGAGGCCATCTTCAAGCTTCATGAGAAAATCGAGCACCTCCAAGCCCAGATCTATGACCTGCAAAATCAAAACTGTGAGTATGAATATAGATTCAAAAGGATGAGTGTGGCTGCAGATTTGAGGACTCAGGAGACTCGATCATCCTTCTATGATGGTGAGCCTATGCCTTGGAAGATGGACGACAAGCCTACATCATCAACAACTCCAACTCCTTCACCGGCAAAAGAGATATAATAACATGGGTATGGGCACTCCCCTTGGAAACTTCCAAGCTTGGGGGAGTGCCCCGGTATCGTATCGTATCACCATCACTTTTATCTTTACTGTTTTTCTTAGTTTGATCCTTTTGATAATATCTTGATCTAGTAGAATAAAGTTTTAGTATGATCTAGTTGTGAGATTTGCTATATGATCCCTCTATGTAATTGAGTCCGTGAGCTATATAATAAAGATTAGTGTTGAGTCAAGGTCTTGATTATTTTGCTATTATTTTGAGGGAATTAAATAAAATAAAAGAGAATAAATAAAAAGAAATAAAGAGATCATATGGATCTTATGGAGAGTAATGAGCTCACATATGGAGTGTATGATGAATAAAAGTTGTTGAGAGTTGACAAACATAGTTTTGGTCACCGTTGCAATTAATAGGAAGTAATAAAGAAAGAGAGGTTCACATATAAATATACTATCTTGGACATCTTTTATGATTGTGAGCACTCATTAAAGTATGACATGCTAAGAGTTGCCGTTGGACAAGGAAGAGAACGTAATGGGTTATGTTTTCTTACATCTGAGGTAAATTATATTTTCATGGATCGTCCAACATGTTGAGCTTGAATTTCCCTCTCATGCTAGACAATTTCTTTGCACCAAGTAGAGATACTACTTGTTCTTCCAAATATCCCTAAACCCGTTTTTTCCTTGAGAGTCCACCATACCTCTCTATGGATTGAGTAAGATCCTTCGAGTAAGTTGTCATCGGCGCATGCAATAAAAATTGCCTTCTAAATATGTATGACTTATTAATGTGGAGAAAATAAGCTTTATACAATCTTGTGATATGGAAGAAATAAAAGCAACGGACTGCACAATAAAGGTCCATATCACAAGTGGCAATATAAAGTGACGTTCTTTTGCATTAAGATTTTGTGCATCCAACCATAAAAGCGCATGACAACCTCTGCTTCCCTCTGCGAAGGGCCTATCTTTTACTTTTATCTTCTACCTTACATACGAGTCATGGTGATCTTCACCTTTCCTTTTTACATTTTATCCTTTGGCAAGCACAATATGTTGGAAAGATCCTGATATATATAGCTAATTGGATGTGAGTCTTCGTGAACTATTATTGTTGACATTACCCTTGAGGTAAAACGTTGGGTGGCAAAGCTATAAGCCCCTATAAGTTTTGCTTTATGATACTTCTATGTAATCGAGTCCGTGAACTATTATTGTTGACATTACCCTTGAGGTAACACGTTGGGTGGCAAAACTATAAGCCCCTATCTTTCTCTGTGTCCGATTAAAACTTCATACCCATAAATATTGCGTGAGTGTTAGCAATTTTGAAAGACTAAAAGTGTTGGGGAACGTAGTAATTTCAAAAATTTCCTACGCACACGCAAGATCATGGTGATGCATAGCAACGAGAGGGGAGAGTGTTGTCTACGTACCCTCGTAGACCGAAGCGGAAGCGTTGACGCAACATAGAGGAAGTAGTCGAACGTCTTCCCGGTCCAACCGATCCAAGCACCGTTACTCCGGCACCTCCGAGTTCTTGGCACACGTTCAGCTCGATGACGCTCCCCGGGCTTCGATCCAGCAAAGCTTCGGGGAGGAGTTCCGTCAGCACGACGGCGTGGTCACGATCTTGATGTTCAACCGTCGCAGGGCTTCGCCTAAGCACCGCTACAATATGATCGAGGTGTAATATCATGGAGGGGGGCACCGCACACGGCTAAGGAACGATCACGAAGATCAACTTGTGTGTCTATGGGGTGCCCCCTGCCCCCGTATATAAAGGAGTGGAGGAGGGGAGGGCCGGCCCTCTCTATGGCGCGCCCTAGGGAGTCCTACTCCCACCGGGAGTAGGATTCCCCTTTTCCTAGTCCAACTAGGATTCCTTCCATGTAGTAGGAGTAGGAGACAAGGAAGGGGAAAGGAGAAGGGAAGGAAGGAGGGGGCGCAGCCCCTCCCCCTAGTCCAATTCGGACTAGGCCTTGGGGGGCGCGTGGCCTGCCCTAGGCAGCCCCTCTCTCTTTCCCGTATGGCCCAATAAGGCCCAATACTTCTCCCCCCGTATTCCCGTAACTCCCCGGTACTCCGAAAAATACCCGAATCACTCGGAACCTTTCCGATGTCCGAATATAGTCGTCCAATATATCGATCTTTACGTCTCGACCATTTCGAGACTCCTCGTCATGTCCCCGATCTCATCCGGGACTCCGAACTCCTTCGGTACATCAAAACTCATAAACTCATAATATAACTGTCATCGAAACCTTAAGCGTGCGGACCCTACGGTTCGAGAACAATGTAGACATGACCGAGACATGTCTCCGGTCAATAACCAATAGCGGGACCTGGATGCCCATATTGGCTCCTACATATTCTACGAAGATCTTTATCGGTCAGACCGCATAACAACATACGTTGTTCCCTTTGTCATCGGTATGTTACTTGCCTGAGATTCGATCGTCGGTATCCAATACCTAGTTCAATCTCGTTACCGGCAAGTCTCTTTACTCGTTCCGTAATACATCATCCCGCAACTAACTCATTAGTTGCAATGCTTGCAAGGCTTAAGTGATGTGCATTACCGAGAGGGCCCAGAGATACCTCTCCGACATTCGGAGTGACAAATCCTAATCTCGAAATACGCCAACCCAACATGTACCTTTGGAGACACCTGTAGAGCTCCTTTATAATCACCCAGTTACGTTGTGACGTTTGGTAGCACACAAAGTGTTCCTCCGGTAAACGGGAGTTGCATAATCTCATAGTCATAGGAACATGTATAAGTCATGAAGAAAGCAATAGCAACATACTAAACGATCGGGTGCTAAGCTAATGGAATGGGTCATGTCAATCAGATCATTCAACTAATGATGTGATCCCGTTAATCAAATAACAACTCTTTGTCCATGGTTAGGAAACATAACCATCTTTGATTAACGAGCTAGTCAAGTAGAGGCATACTAGTGACACTCTGTTTGTCTATGTATTCACACATGTATTATGTTTCCGGTTAATACAATTCTAGCATGAATAATAAACATTTATCATGATATAAGGAAATAAATAATAACTTTATTATTGCCTCTAGGGCATATTTCCTTCAGTCTCCCACTTGCACTAGAGTCAATAATCTAGATCACATCGCCATGTGATTTAACATCAATAGTTCACATCTTTATGTGATTGGTTCACATCTCCATGTGACTAACACCCAAAGGGTTTACTAGATTCAATAATCTAGTTCACATCGCTATGTGATTAAGACCCAAAAAGTGATCATGTTTTGCTTGTGAGAGAAGTTTAGTCAACGGGTCTGCCACATTCAGATCCGCATGTATTTTGCAAATTTCTATGTCAACAATGCTCTGCATGGAGCTACTCTAGCTAATTGCTCCCACTTTCAATATGTATCCAGATTGAGACATAGAGTCATCTAGATCAGTGTCAAAACTTGCATCGATGTAACCCTTTACGACGAACCTTTTGTCACGTCCATAATCGAGAAACATATCCTTATTTCACTAAGGATAATTCTGACCGCTGTCCAGCGATCTACTCCTAGATCACTATTGTACTCCCTTGCCAAATCAGTGCAGGGTATACAATAGATCTGGTACACAGCCTGACATACTTTATAGAACCTATGGCCAAGGCATAGGGAATGACTTTCATTCTCTTTCTATCTTCTGCCGTGGTCGGGCTTTGAGTCTTACTCAACTTCACACCTTGTAATACAGGCAAGAACTCTTTCTTTGACTGCTCCATTTTGAACTACTTCAAAATCTTGTCAAGGTATGTATTCATTGAAAAAACTTATCAAACGTCTTGATCTATCTCTATAGATCTTGAAGCTCAATATGTAAGCAGCTTCACCGAAGTCTTTCTTTGAAAAACTCATTTCAAACACTCCTTTATGCTTTACAGAATAATTCTACATTATTTCCGATCAACAATATGTCATTCACATATACTTATCAGAAATGTTGTAGTGCTCCCACTCACTTTCTTGTAAATACAGGCTTCACCGCAAGTCTGTATAAAACTATATGCTTTGATCAACTCATCAAAGCGTATATTCCAACTCCGAGATGCTTGCACCAGTCCACAGATGGATCGCTGGAGCTTGCACATTTTGTTAGCACCTTTCGGATTGACAAAACCTTCTGGTTGCATCATATACAACTCTTCTTTAATAAATCCATTAAGGAATGCAGTTTTGTTTATCCATTTGCCAGATTTCATAAAATGCGGCAATTACTAACATGATTCGGACAGACTCAAGCATAGATACGAGTGAGAAACTCTCATCGTAGTCAACACCTTGAACTTGTCGAAAACCTTTTGCGACAATTCTAGCTTTGTAGATAGTAACACTACTATCAGCGTCCGTCTTCCTCTTGAAGATCCATTTATTCTCAATTGCTTGCTGATCATCGGGCAAGTCAACCAAAGTCCAAACTGTGTTCTCATACATGGATCATATCTCAGATTTCATGGCCTCAAGCCATTTATCGGAATCTGGGCTCATCATCGCTTCCTCATAGTTCGTAGGTTCGTCATGGTCAAGTAACATGACCTCCAGAATAGGATTACCGTACCACTCTGGTGCGGATCTCACTCTGGTTTACCGACGAGATTCGGTAGTAACTTGATCTGAAGTTACATGATCATCATCATTACCTTCCTCACTAATTGGTGTAGTAGTCACAGGAACAGATTTCTGTGATGAACCATTTTCCAATAAGGGAGAAGGTACAAGTACCTTATCAAGTTTTCTACTTTCCTCCCACTCACTTCTTTCGAGAGAAACTCCTTCTCTAGAAAAGATCCATTCAAAGCAATGAATTTCTTGCCTTCGGATCTGTGATAGAAGGTGTACCCAACATTTTCTTTTGGGTATCCTATGAAGATGCACTTCTCCGATTTGGGTTTGAGCTTATCAGGTTGAAACTTTTTCACATAAGCATTGCAACCTCAAACTTTAAGAAACGACAGCTTAGGTTTCTCGCTAAACCACCGTTCACATGGTGTCGTCTCAACGGATTTAGATGGTGCCCTATTTAACGTGAATGCAACTGTCTCTAATGCATAACCCCAAAATGATAGTGGTAGACCGGTAAGAGACATCATAGATCGCACCATATCTAATAAAGTACGGTTTTGACGTTCGGACACACCATTACATTGTGGTGTTCCAGGTGGCGTGAATAGTAAAACTATTTCACATTGTTTTTAACTGAAGGCCAAACTCGTAACTCAAATAATCTTCTCTACGATTAGATCGTAGAAACTTTATTTTCTTGTTACGATGATTTTTCACTTCACTCTGAAATTCTTTGAACTTCTCAAATGTTTCAGACTTATGTTTCATCAAGTAGATATACTCATATCTGCTCAAATCATCTGTGAAGATCAGAAAATAATGATACCTGTCGCGAGCCTCAATATTCATCGGACCACATACATCAGTATGTATGATTTCCAACAAATCTCTTGCTCACTCCATTGTTCCGAAGAATAGAGTCTTAGTCATCTTGCCCATGAGGCATGGTTCGCAAGCATCAACTGATTCATAATCAAGTGATTCCAAAAGCCCATCAGCATGGAGTTTCTTCATGTGCTTTACACCAATATGACCTAAACGGCAGTGCCACAAATAAGTTGCACTATCATTATTAACTTTGAATATTTTGGTTTCAATATTATGAATATGTGTATCACTACGATCGAGATCCAATGAACCATTTTCATTGGGTGTGTAACCATATAAGGTTTTATTCATGTAAACAGAACAACAATTTATTCTTTTACTTAAATGAATAACCGTATTACAATAAACATGATCAAATCATATTCATGCTCAACGCAAACACCAAATAACACTTATTTAGGTTCAACACTAATCCCGAAAGTATAGGGAGTGTGTGATGATGATCATATCAATCTTGGAACCACTTCCAACACACATCGTCACTTCACCCTTAACTAGTCTCTGTTCATTCTGCAACTCCCGTTTCGAGTTACTAATCTTAGCAACTGAACTAGTATCAAATACTGAGGGGTTGCTATGAACACTAGTAAAGCACACATCAATAACATGTATATCAAATATACCTTTGTTTACTTTGCCATCCTTTCTTATCCACCAATCACTTGGCGTAGTTCTGCTCCCAGTGACCAGTCCCTTTGCAGTAGAAGCACTTAGTCTCAGGCTTAGGATCAGACTTGGGCTTCTTCACTTGAGCAGCAACTTGCTTGCCGTTCTTCTTGAAGTTCCCCTTCTTCCCTTTGCCCTTTTCTTGAAACTAGTGGTCTTGTCACCATCAACTTGATGTTTTTCTTGATTTCTACCTTCGTTGATTTCAGCATCACGAAGAGCTTGGGAGTTGTTTCCGTTATCCCTTGCATATTATAGTTCATCACGAAGTTCTACTAACTTGGTGATGGTGACTAGAGAATTCTGTCAATCACTATCTTATCTGGAAGATTAACTCCCACTTCATTCAAGCGATTGTAGTACCCAGACAATCTGAGCACATGCTCACTAGTTGAGCGATTCTCCTCCATCTTTTAGCTATAGAACTTGTTGGAGACTTCATATCTCTCAACTCGGGTATTTCTTGAAATATTAACTTCAACTCCTGGAACATCTCATATGGTCCATGACGTTCAAAACGTCTTTGAAGTCCCGATTCTAAGCCATTAAGCATGGTGCACTAAACTATCAAGTAGTCATCATATTGAGCTAGCCAAACGTTCATAACGTCTGCATCTGCTCCTGCAATAGGTCTGTCACCTAGCGGTGCATCAAGGACATAATTCTTCTGTGCAGCAATGAGGATAAACCTCAGATCACGGATCCAATCCGCATCATTGCTACTAACATCTTTCAACACAATTTTCTCTAGGAACATATCAAAATAAACACAGGGAAGCAACAACGCGAGCTATTGATCTACAACATAATTTGCAAAATACTACCAGGACTAAGTTCATGATAAATTTAAGTTCAATTTAATCATATTACTTAAGAACTCCCACTTAGATAGACATCCCTCTAATCCTCTAAGTGATCACGTGATCCAAATCAACTAAACCATGTCCGATCATCACGTGAGATGGAGTAGTTTCAATGGTGAACATCACTATGTTGATCATATCTACTATATGATTCACGCTCGACCTTTCGGTCTCCGTGTTCCGAGGCCATATCTGTATATGCTTGGCTCGTCAAGTATAACCTGAGTATTCCGCGTGTGCAACTGTTTTGCACCCGTTGTATTTGAACGTAGAGCCTATCACACCCGATCATCACGTGGTGTCTCAGCACGAAGAACTTTCGCAACGGTGCATACTCAGGGAGAACACTTCTTGATAATTTAGTGAGAGATCATCTTATAATGCTACCGTCAATCAAAGCAAGATAAGATGCATAAAAGATAAACATCACATGCAATCAATATAAGTGATATGATATGGCCATCATCATCTTGTGCTTGTGATCTCCATCTTCGAAGCACCGTCGTGATCACCATCGTCACCAGCGCGACACCTTGATCTCCATCGTAGCATCGTTGTCGTCTCGCCAATCTTATGCTTCCACGACTATCGCTACCGCTTAGTGATAAAGTAAAGCATTACAGCGCGATTGCATTGCATACAATAAAGCGACAACCATATGGCTCCTGCCAGTTGCCGATAACTCGGTTACAAAACATGATCATCTCATACAATAAAATTTAGCATCATGTCTTGACCATATCACATCACAACATGCCCTGCAAAAACAAGTTAGACGTCCTCTACTTTGTTGTTGCAAATTTTACGTGGCTGCTATGGGCTTAAGCAAGAACCAATCTTACCTACGCATCAAAACCACAACGATAGTTTGTCAAGTTAGTGCTATTTTAACCTTCGCAAGGACCGGACGTAACCACACTTGGTTCAACTAAAGTTGGAGAAACTGTCACCCGCAAGCCACCTATGTGCAAAGCACGTCGGGAGAACCGGTCTCGCGTAAGCGTACGCGTAATGTTGGTCCGGGCCGCTAGTATGACATGCTGGTAAGCAGTATGACTTATATCGCCCACAACTCACTTGTGTTCTACTCGTGCATATAACATCAAACCATAAAAACCTAGGCTCGGATGCCACTGTTGGGGAACGTAGTAATTTCAAAAAATTCCTACGCACACGCAAGATCATGGTGATGCATAGCAACGAGAGGGGAGAGTGTTGTCTACGTACCCTCGTAGACCGAAGCGGAAGCGTTGACGCAACGTAGAGGAAGTAGTCGTACGTCTTCCCGGTCCAACCGATCCAAGCACCGTTACTCCAGCACCTCCGAGTTCTTGGCACACGTTCAGCTCGATGACGCTCCCCGGGCTTCGATCCAGCAAAGCTTCGGGGAGGAGTTCCGTCAGCACGACAGCGTGGTGACGATCTTGATGTTCAACCGTCGCAGGGCTTCGCCTAAGCACCGCTACAATATGATCGAGGTGTAATATCGTGGAGGGGGGCACCGCACATGGCTAAGGAACGATCACGAAGATCAACTTGTGTGTCTATGGGGTGCCCCCTGCACCCGTATATAAAGGAGTGGAGGAGGGGAGGGCCGGCCCTCTCTATGGCGCGCCCTAGGGAGTCCTACTCCCACCGGGAGTAGGATTCCCCTTTTCCTAGTCCAACTAGGATTCCTTCCATGTAGTAGGAGTAGGAGACAAGGAAGGGGAAAGGAGAAGGGAAGGAAGGAGGGGGCGCAGCCCCTCCCCCTAGTCCAATTCGGACTAGGCCTTGGGGGGGCGCGCGGCCTGCCCTAGGCAGCCCCTCTCTCTTTCCCGTATGGCCCAATAAGGCCCAATACTTCTCCCCCGTATTCCCGTAACTCCCCGGTACTCCGAAAAATACCCGAATCACTCGGAACCTTTCTGATGCCCGAATATAGTTGTACAATATATCGATCTTTACGTCTCGACCATTTCGAGACTCCTCGTCATGTCCCCGATCTCATCCGGGACTCCGAACTCCTTCGGTAAATCAAAACTCATAAACTCATAATATAACTATCATCGAAACCTTAAGCGTGCTGACCCTACGGTTCGAGAACAATGTAGACATGACCGAGACACGTCTCTGGTCAATAACCAATAGCGGGACCTGGATGCTCATATTGGCTCCTACATATTCTACGGAAATCTTTATCGGTCAGACCGCATAACAACATACGTTGTTCCCTTTGTCATCGGTATGTTACTTGCCTGAGATTCGATCGTCGGTATCCAATACCTAGTTCAATCTCGTTACCGGCAAGTCTCTTTACTCGTTCCGTAATACATCATCCCGCAACTAACTCATTAGTTGCAATGCTTGCAAGGCTTAAGTGATGTGCATTACCGAGAGGGCCCAGAGGTACCTCTCCGACATTCGGAGTGACAAATCCTAATCTCGAAATACGCCAACCCATCATGTACCTTTGGAGACACCTGTAGAGCTCCTTTATAATCACCCAGTTATGTTGTGACGTTTGGTAGCACACAAAGTGTTCCTCCGGCAAATGGGAGTTGCATAATCTCATAGTCATAGGAACATGTATAAGTCATGAAGAAAGCAATAGCAACATACTAAACGATCGGGTGCTAAGCTAATGGAATGGGTCATGTCAATAAGATCATTCAACTAATGATGTGATCCTGTTAATCAAATAACAACTCTTTGTCCATGGTTAGGAAACATAACCATCTTTGATTAACAAGCTAGTCAAGTAGAGGCATACTAGTGACACTCTGTTTGTCTATGTATTCACACATGTATTATGTTTCCGGTTAATACAATTCTAGCATGAATAATAAACATTTATCATGATATAAGGAAATAAATAATAACTTTATTATTGCCTCTAGGGCATATTTCCTTCAAAAAGATGGTTGAGTATGTGGACTTGCTGAAAAGCTCTTATATTGACTCTTTCCTATGTTATGATAAATTGCAATTGCCTCAATGACTGAGATTAGAGTTTGTTGGTTCTCAATGAAGTTTATGATTCATACTTGAAATTGTGATTGAATTGTTACTTTAGCATAAGAGATCATATGACAATATATATATATGTTGCTGTTCTAAGAATGATCATGATGCCCTCATGTCCGTATTTTATTTTTATCGACACCTCTATCTCTAAACATGTGGACATATTTTTCGATTTCGGCTTTCGCTGAAAACAAGCGACGTCTAAGCTTGGGGGAGTTGATACGTCAATTTTGCATCCTGCTTTTATATCGATATTTATTGCATTATGGGCTTTTATTACACATTATGTCACGATACTTATGTCTATTCTCTCTTATTTTACAAGGTTTACCTAAAGAGGGAGAATGCCGGCAGCTGGAATTCTGGGCTGGAAAAGGAGCAAATATTAGAGATCTATTCTGCACAGCTCCAAAAGTCCTAAAACTTCACGAAGTTGTTTACAGAATGTATAAAAAATACATAGCACAAGAAGTACCAGAGGGGTGCCACCCACCAGACACGAGGGTGGGGGCGCGCCCTACCCGCTGGGCGTGCCCCCCTGCCTCGTGGCCCCCCTAGTGGCTCTTTCGTCGAGAAAAAAAAATAAGCAAGCTTTCGGGACGAGACTCCGCCGCCATGAGGCAAAAACTTGGAGGAACCACTCTAGGGCTCCGGTGGAGCCGTTCTGCCGGGGAAACTTCCCTCCAGGAGGGGGAAATCATCACCATCGTCATCACCAATGATCCTGTCATCAGGAGGGGGTCAATCTCCATCAACATCTTCACCAGCACCATCTCATCTCAAACCCTAGTTCATCTCTTGTATCCAATCTTTGTATCCAAACCTTAGATTGGTACCTGTGGGTTGCTAGTAGTGTTGATTACTCCTTCTAGTTGATGCTAGTTGGTTTACTTGGTGGAAGATCATATGTTAAGATCCATTATGCATATTAATACCCCTCTGATTATGAACATGAATATGCTTTGTGAGTAGTTACGTTTGTTCCTGAGGACATGGGAGAAGTCTTGCTATTAGTAGTCATGTGAATTTGGTATTTGTTCGATATTTTGATGAGATGTATGTTGTCATCCCTCTAGTGGTGTCATGTGAACATTGACTACATGACACTTCACCATTGTTTGGGCCTAGAGGGAGGCATTGGGAAGTAATAAGTAGATGATGGGTTGCTAGAGTGACAGAAGCTTAAACCCTAGTTTATGTGTTGCTTCGTAAGGGGATGATTTGGATCCATATGTTTCAAGCTATGGTTAGGTTTACCTTAATACTTCTGTTGTCGTTGCGGATGCTTGCAATGGGGGTTAATCATAAGTGGGATGCTTGTCCAAGTAAGGACAACACCTAAGCACTGGTCCACCCACATATCAAATTATCAAAGTACCGAACATGAATCATATGATCGTGATGAAAACTAGCTTGACGATAATTCCCATGTGTCCTCAGGAGCACTTTACTTTATATAAGAGTTTGTCCAGGCTTGTCCTTTGCTACAAAAAGGATTGGGCCATCTTGCTGCACCTTATTTACTTTTATTACTTGCTACTCGTTACAAATTACCTTATCACAAAACTATCTGTTACCGATAATTTCAGTGCTTGGAGAGAATACCTTACTAAAAACTGCTTATCATTTCCTTCTCCTCCTCGTTGGGTTCGACACTCTTACTTATCTAAAAGGCTACGATAGATCCCCTATACTTGTGGGTCATCAACCGGAAACTTGATACATGTGTGAATACATAGAAAAATAGAGTGTCCCTAGTATGTCTCTACTTGACTAGCTCGTTAATCAAAGACGGTTAAGTTTCCTAGCCATGGACATGTGTTGTCATTTGATGAACGGGATCACATCATTAGAGAATGATGTGATGGAGAAGACCCATCCACTAGCTTAGGATAATGATCGTTTAGTTTTATTGATATTGCTTTCTTCATGACTTATACATGTTCCTCTGACTATGAGATTATGCAACTCCTGAATACTGGAGGAACACCTTGTGTGCTATCAAACAAAACAACATAACTGGGTGATTATAAAGGGGATAATTGTATTTGAGCCCTTAGTTGTGTCACCCTCGACAGGAATACCCCTAGTTTTGTAAAACGCGCGGTCTTGCCCAACTCAGTTAGCTTGCTTTGTGTTTTTGCCCTTCCATCATGGCTCCGTCCAGTCAGCATCGTTTGACCGTAAGAGGTGCTAGGTTTTGGACAAGTCTTGCCCCCCCAGATCGACCTAACCAGCTCACACTCTCTCGTTCCCCACTGTCTCTATTTCTTTCTCACCAACCCTAGCTCACTTGGCGGCGGCGAAACCCACACTGCCAGATCCATTGGCAGGCGATGGGGGAGATCGGAGAAAGCGTTAGCGGATGCGGCCACCGCCATAGGGATACCACATCCTCACTTCAGCATGGAGGCGGTGGTGCTACTGGATCCAATGGCAACAAGGGCATAGGATCTGCACAGGAGCGCATATAAGGCGATGCTAGCGGCGCCCACGATAACAAGGGCAGCGGATCTGCACGGGAGCACGGACAAGGCGACTCAGGCGGCGCCCACGGCGACAAGGGCAGCGGATCTGCACAGGAGCACGGACAAAGGCGATCCCGGCGGCACCCACGGCAACAAGGGCAACGGATATGCACGGGAAATTCCCATGGGGTAAGTATCAGACCTAGATTTGCTCGTGTTTACTGATGTAGGGTTGATTCAACGATGCTTTAGGCTAGGGTTTGTTCATTTTTTCACGGGAGATGGCTTTTTTTTATCGTAGGATGAATCCAGCGACCGCGTTCTATCTATCTATTAGAATGGAGACCACTATTGTTGTTTCTACGGGTACTAAAGGAAAAGATTGTGGCTTCACTTTTCCATTGTTTGTGGACAACACTGCTTCATACCAGGATTTTAGGGCTGCCATTTGTGCTAAGTATCCATGGGGATTGTTTGATGCTGTTGAGATGAGATATTGGGATAGTGGTAACTTTTGTTGGGTCCCTGTACAGTGTGATTCAAAGTACGGTGTGATGTTGGCAAGTAATGCACAAACTATGTCATGCAACTAGGAAATCACAATGATATAGAGAACTAGAGCGCAAAGGTTTGAAAACCCATCAACTTCTAGGCCCTCTGCATCTAGGCCATCTTGTTTTTAATCCCACTGGTGGAGGGACAAGGGCTAGAACTAGGGATAGCAGTAGAAGTAGGGCAGCAAGTGACACCTCTACTGCTCCTGGAACTCGAAGTGTTAACAAAAGTCAGGAACAAGCAAACAAAACATGTGATCCAGCTTTGGCGGAGGCATTACCTGATGCACCAGGTCTGGAGGATGAGATACTTTATCCTGGATATGTTCAACACAACAATGAAGAAGAAAAAGCAGACAAAGACTATATCCCTGCAGAATTTTCAGATACAGATGCTGATGAGATGCAAGAGGATCATGAAATGGGAGCTTTTGAAGATGCAGATGAGGACAGACCTGTCATGATGTATGACAGGGAAAATTCATCTATTGAGGAAGGTGTGATCTTCCCTTTTGCAGTTGATTGCAGAAATGCAGTTGCAACCTGCTCAATCAAAGCTGAAATTGAGTTCTCTTTTCTGAAAAGTGACCCAACTAGGTTTACTGTCAAATGTTCTTATGACAGGTGTAAATGGAGGCTACATGCCTCTTTAATGAGGAGGAGCACACTGTTTCAGGTATTAAATGTTGTGATCTCTGAAATGTGTTATATTTTCTGCACTCACTGCTGTTATATGTACTTACTGTTTGTTGTGATGTTTTGTTTCTGATTAAAGTGAACCAACAACAGCATACTTGTCCTAGTGTCAACAGATATCAGAGATTGAGAGCTGCAAAAAGGAGATGGATTGTAGATGCATCTATGCCCTGGATCAGAAAAATCCATCTATTGGTCCTAAGGAAATTCAGATGGAGTTGTTAGAGAAGTATGGTGTGGAGGTGCCATATGACAGGTGCTACAATGGCAAAGATATGGTACTAGACAAAATATATGGCAAGTACAGTGATAGTTTCTAACTTCTTTATTCTTTCAAAGCTGAAGTGGAGAGGGCATCACCAGGCAGTCTTGTAGAAATTGACAGGCACACGGTTGAGTATCAGATTAAAGGCAAGGAGTATTACAAGGAGTGTATTAGAAGAGTGTTTGTTTGCTTCAAGGCTTGTCAGAAGGGTTTTCTGGAGGGGTGCAGGCCATACCTAGCTGTAGATGCTACATCATTGAATGCTAGGTTTAGAGGGCAGCTTTTAGCAGCTTTTGCACTGGATGGACACAACTGGTTGTTTCCAGTTGCTTATGGTGTTCTAGAAGTGGAGTCTATTGAGAGTTGGACATGGTTTTTCACAAACCTGAAGAAAATGGTAGGTCATTCAGAAGGTTTAGTGATACATACTGATGCTTTCAAGGGATTGGAAACATCAGTTGATGATGTGTACCCTGGAGTGGAACATAGAGAGTGTATGAGACACTTGGCTCAGAATTTCAGTAAGAAATTTAAGGGAAAGTTCTTTGATGATAATTTATGGCCTTGTTCACTAACCTACAGTATCAAGAAGCATAATTATCATCTGAACTAGCTCAAAAGAAAACCCAAAGTTAAGGAATATCTGGAGGAGCACCACACAAAAATCTGGGCAAGAGCAGAGTTCAATGAGATGTGCAAGGTTTACTATGTGAACAACAACCTTGCTGAATCATTCAACTCAAGAATCAGGAAATACAAGAGTATTCACATAGTTGGCCTGCTAGACAAGATTAGGCAATACATCATGGAGAAATTTGACTTAAGAAACAGAATTTCCACCGACCATTTCATTGGGCACTACATCATACCAGCAATAATGAAGGTTTTGATGGAGAAGACAAAGGGTTTAGAGATGAGTATAGTTAGGAGAAGCCCAACAGAGGCTGAGGTGACTGCTACTGACAGAGAGAAAAGAGAGTGGAGGTACCCTGTTGACATAGAGAAGTGGTCTTGCAGTTGTAAGTAGTGGCAGATCACTGGTAAACCCTGCATCCATGCCCCTTTTTCATCACTGCTCTAAGAGGTGAAGCTAGTGGAATAGATCAGTATGTCCACAAATATTACTCAGTTGAGATGTTTAGAGCAACTTATGCTGACAATCTACCAGCTCTAGAAGGCAAACAACAGTGGGACTATGTAGATCCAGGATTCAAGCTGTGTGCTCCTATTCAGAACAGACCACCAGGAAGACCAAGAAAGAAGAGGATAAGATCTACCAGTGAAGGAAAGGGCCTTGGTCCTAGGAAGTAGAAGTGCAAGAGATGTGGAAGATGTGGACACAAAACCAAAGGCTGAAAAAAATCTGTTGATCCAGCCTTTGGAGAAGAAGAACATTGGGGAGCAGATAATGCAGATAATCATCTAACAGTTAATGAGCCAACAGAAGCAGAAGTATAAGATGACGAGGAGGATGAAGAGCCAGAAGTAGATGTTCTTCAGCAGCAGAAGCCACCACCAAAGGAAACCTCACATGAGGCATCTACACAAGCTAGTGTAGTGAGGTATGTGCGAGCAACTTGTTTCAGTTTTATATTGCCCTTGTTTCAGTTTTCATTTGTTCATATCTTAAAACTTGTGTTATATTTGAACTTGTTTTAGTCCTAGAAAGAATTATAAAAGTGGAGCAGAGAGGGGAGCTTCTCCAAGGTGTTGCAAGCAGAAGAGAAATGGACCAACAACTACATTTTGCTGAGTTACTGGAAGCAGTGTTGACAGCAAGGGTGTATCTCCAGCCAAAAAAGCAGCAACAGCAGTTGAAGCTCCACCCACTGCCCCCAATCCAGCAAAGAACACTAGAAGCAAGGCAAAGCTGGCTCCAAACCTAGCCAAGAACACCAGGAGCAAGAAACTTCAGTGTTAGTCCTGTTACTTCAGTTTTATGTTTGAAACTGTTATGCACTTGATGTTGTTACTGTGCGCACTGTGAAACTAGTACTTTTATGTTCTTAGTGCTTTATGCACTTGATGTTGTTGTCTGTGCACTATGATGATCAACTTCTTAATGCTTTATGCACTAGTTATGGCTAGTGTTTGGTACATGTGTGATGATCCACTTCTTAATCTTAATGCTTTGTGATCACTGTGGTGTTTAATAAGTTGGGATTGTTGTTGATCTACTTTGGCATAGTTTTGTCATTAACGTCGTCGATGACAAAATCTACATCTACCTTTGCATAGTTTTTTCATCGACGTCGTCGACGACAAAACCTACATCTACCTTTGCATAGTTTTGTCATCGACATCGTCGACGACAAAACCTACATATACCTTTGCATAGTTTTGTCATCGATGTCATCGACGACAAAACCTACATCTACTTTGGCACACTTCTATCTACTTAGGACATCTGAACCAGCATCTACTTTGCATCCATCCACACCATCATCTAGTTTGCATAGACAAAATAGCATGTTCATCTTGACCACAATAGTGCATCATCATCTTCAGATACATCATACTAGGTTGTACCATTCGGTCAACAAGCACAAACTGATACAACTACAACACGAACAACATTACAACACAAATTACTACAAACAACAATGCTAAAAGAAGTATCATCTCATCTCTTCCTCTCAGCTTCTCCTTCAAAACATGATTCTTTCTTGATAGCTCCATGTTTTCCTTCTTCAACTTGTGACTTTTGATCAGCTCTGTTCTACCTTCGCGTGCAGGTCTTCAAAATCCGGGGCAACATGCAATGGAGGAGGAGGATCAACCCACACCACCCACTCACACTCCTGTGGTAACTGATTGCATAACACATTAACCAAAAATTAGATTTTCCATAAAAAAGAACTAAAACATGCTCAAATTCACAATCTCTTATGTCTAAAGGACACCCTAAAAACCGGCGGCTAGTGCTTGCCCCTCCCCAGGAAACACGGCGGGCTGGAACAAGGCCGTGACCACGGCAACGATGCTTTGAATGATACTCCAATCCACAATAGGTTTCATAGGGAAGATAGAACTCGGAGACAAGCTGCACAGTCCCGACCCCATCAACCTAAACCAAATGGAAGGGAAGGAAGGTCAAAATTTCCCCCAAATCTCACAAACCCTATAATCCCTAGAAACGAATTGGGGTGGAGGAGGCACACAAGCTCATGCTCACTTACCTAACCGGCCGCCTGCGAGTAGTATGATGAGCCCGAGCTCACCCTGCTGCGTCGCTCCATCTTCTTCCTCGTCAGGCCTCGTGTCGCCGGCTCTGCTCCTCTGTTTTCTTCAGCGTGACCTCACTAAGGATGAAAGGGTACTAAGTGTATCACCGAAAAGGGAAAATGTCCAAAATCTAGCGCCGCTTACGGTTAAATGGCACTGACTGGACGGTGTCGTGCCGGAAGGGCAAAAGCACAATCCAAGCAAACTGAGTTGGGCAAGACGGCGTGTTTTCCAAAAGTAGGGGCAATCCTGACGAGTGGTACCCAACTAAGGGTATAAAACCGATTATCCCATTATAAAGATGCTCTACAGGTGTCTCCAAAGGTGTTTGTTGGGTTGGCATAGATCGAGATTACGATTTTTCACTCCGTGTATCGAAGAGGTATCTCGGGGCCCTCTCGGTAATGCACATCACTATAAGCCTTGCAAGCAATGTAACTAATGAGTTAGTTACGGGGTGATGGATTATGGAACGAGTAAAGAGACTTTCCGGTAACGAGATTGAACTAGGTATGGTGATACCGAGGATCGAATCTCAGGCAAGTAACATACTGATGACAAAGGGAACAACGTATGTTGTTGTGTGGTTAGACGGATAAAGATCTCCATAGAATATGTAGGTGTTGGGGAACGTAGCAGAAATTCAAAAATTTTCCTACGCAACACCAAGATCTATCTATGGAGAGACCAGCAACGAGTAGGAGGGAGAGTGCATCTACATACCCTTGTAGATCGCTAAGCGGAAGCGTTCAAGTGAACGGGGTTGATGGAGTCGTACTCGTCGTGATTCAGATCACCGATGATCAAGTGCCGAACGGACGGCACCTCCGCGTTCAACACACGTACAGCCCGGTGACGTCTCCCACGCCTTGATCCAGCAAGGAGAGAGGGAGAGGTTGAGGAAGACTCCATCCAGCAGCAGCACAACGGCGTGGTGGTGATGGAGGAGCGTGGCAATCCTGCAGGGCTTCGCCGAGCACCTACGAGAGAGGAGATGTGTCACGGGAGGGAGAGGGAGGCAACCAAAGGCCTTAGGTCTGATTGCTCCTCCTTTTCCCCACTATATATAGGGCCAAGGGAGAGGGGGAGGGCGCAGCCTTGCCCCCTCCTCCAAGGAAGGGGTGCGGCTAAGGATGGGGAGGAGTCCATCCTCCCCAAGGCACCTCGGAGGTGCCTTCCCCCTTTAGGACTCTTCCCTCTCCAAGTTTCCTTGCGCATGGGCCTCTTGGGGCTGGTGCCCTTGGCCCATGTAGGCCAAGGCGCACCCCCTACAGCCCATGTGCCCCCCCGGGGCAGGTGGCCCCACCCGGTGGGCCCCGGGACCCTTCCGGTGGTCCCGGTACAATACCGATGACCCCGAAACTTGTCCCGATGGCCGAAACAGGACTTCCTATATATAAATCTTTACCTCCGGACCATTCCAGAACTCCTCGTGACGTCCGGGATCTCATCCGGGACTCCGAACAACATTCGGTAACCACATACAAGCTTCCTTTATAACCCTAGTGTCATCGAACCTTAAGTGTGTAGACCCTACGGGTTCGGGAGACATGCAGACATGACCGAGACGTTCTCCGGTCAATAACCAACAGCGGGATCTGGATACCCATGATGGCTCCCACATGTTCCACGATGATCTCATCGGATGAAACACGATGTCAAGGACTTAATCAATCCCGTATTCAATTCCCTTTGTCTAGCGGTATTTTACTTGCCCGAGATTCGATCGTCGGTATCCAATACCTTGTTCAATCTCGTTATCGGCAAGTCACTTTACTCGTTCCGTAACACATCATCCCGTGATCAAATCCTTGGTCACATTGCGCATATGATGATGTCCTACCGAGTGGGCCCAGAGATACCTCTCCGTTTACACGGAGTGACAAATCCCAGTCTCGATCCGCATAAAACAATAGATACTTTCGGAGATACCTGTAGTGCACCTTTATAGTCACCCAGTTACGTTGTGACGTTTGATACACCCAAAGCACTCCTACGGTAACCAAGAGTTACACGATCTCATGGTCAAAGGAAGAGATACTTGACATTGGCAAAGCTCTAGCAAATGAACTACACGATCTTTTGTGCTAGTCTTAGGATTGGGTCTTGTCCATCACATCATTCTCCTAATGATGTGATCCCGTTATCAACGACATCCAATGTCCATAGCCAGGAAACCATGACTATCTGTTGATCACAACGAGCTAGTCAACTAGAGGCTCACTAGGGACATATTGTGGTCTATATATTCACACGTGTATTACGATTTCCGGATAATACAGTTATAGCATGAATAAAAGACAATTATCATGAACAAGGAAATATAATAATAATACTTTTATTATTGCCTCTAGGGCATATTTCCAACAGTCTCCCACTTGCACTAGAGTCAATAATCTAGTTCACATCGCCATGTGATTAACACTCACAGGTCACATCGCCATGTGACTAATACCCAAGAGTTTACTAGAGTCAGTAGTCTAGTTCACATCACTATGTGATTAACACTCAATGGGTTTTTATGTTTGATCATGTTGCTTGTGAGAGAGGTTTTAGTCAACGGGTCTGAACCTTTCAGATCCGTGTGTGCTTTACAAATCTTTATGTCATCTCCTAGATGCAGCTACCACGCTCTATTTGGAGCTGTTCCAAATAACTGTTCTACTTGGAGCTATTCTAAATTGTTGCTCCATTATATGTATCCGGTATCTCTACTTAGAGCTATCTGGATAGGTGTTAAGCTTGCATCGACGTAACCTTTACGACAAACTCTTTTACCACCTCCATAATCGAGAAAATTCCTTAGTCCACTAGTTACTAAGGATAACTTTGACCGCTGTCCTATGATCCATTCTTGGATCACTCTTGTACCCCTTGACTGACTCATGGCAAGGCACACTTCAGGTGCGGTACACAGCATAGCATACTGAAGAGCCTACATCTTAAGCATAGGGGACGGCCTTCGTCCTTTCTCTCTATTCTGCCGTGGTCGAGCTTTAAGTCTTAACTTCGTACCTTACAACTCAGGCAAGAACTCCTTCTTTGACTGGTCCATCTTGAACACCTTCAAGATCATGTCAAGGTATGTGCTCATTTGAAAGTATTATTAAGCATTTTGATCTATCCTTATAGATCTTGATGCTCAATGCTCAAATAGCTTAATCCAGGTTTTCTATTGAAAAACACCTTTCAAATAACCCTATATGCTTTCTAGAAATTCTACGTCATTTCTGATCAACAATATGTCAATAACATATACTCATCAGAAATTCTATAGTGCTCCCACTCACTTCTTTGGAAATACAAGTTTCTCATAAACTTTGTACAAACCCAAAATTTTGATCATCATCAAAGCAAACATTCCAACTCCGAGATGCTCACTCCAGTCCTTAGAAGGATTGCTGGAGCTTTGCATACCTTTTAGCATCCTTAGGATCGACAAAAACTTTCTGATTGTATTACATACAACCTTTCCTTACGAAAACTGGTAAGGAAACTCGTTTTGACATCCGTCTGCCAGATTTCATAAATGCAGCTAATGCTAACATGATTCCGACGGACTTAAGCATCACTACGGATGAGAAAATCTCATCGTAGTCAACTCCTTGAACTTGTGAAAAACTTTTCGCCACAAGTCGAGCTTCATGGACGGTGACATTACCATCCACATCCGTCTTCTTCTTAAAGATCCATTTATCTTAATGGCTTGCCGATCAACGGGCAAGTCCACCAAAGTCCATGGATCCGTTCTCGGATTTTATGGCCTCAAGCCATTTATCGGAATCCGGGCCCACCATCGCTTCTCCATGGCTCGTAGGTTCATTGTTGTCTAGCAACATGACCTTCAAGACAGGATTACCGTACCACTCTGAAGTAGTATGTATCCTTGTCACCCTACGAGGTTTGGTAGTGACTTGATCCGAAGTTTCATGATCAATATCATAAGCTTCCACTTCAATTGGTTTAGGTGCCACGGGAACAACTTCCTGTGCCCTGCTACACACTGGTTGAAGTGATGGTTCAATAACCTCATCAAGTTTCCACCATCCTCCCACTCAATTCTTTCGAGAGAAACCTTTCCTCGAGAAAGGACCCGATTCAAGAAACAATCCATATTGCTTTTGGATCTGAATTAGGAGGTATACCCAACTGTTTTGGGTGTCCTATGAAGATGCATTTTATCCGCTTTGGGTTCGAGCTTAATCCTGAAACTTTTCATATAAGCGTCGCAGCCCCAAACTTTTAAGAAACGACAACTTAGGTTTCTCTAAACCATAATTCATATGGTGTCATCTCATCGGAATTACGTGGTGCCCTATTAAAATGAGTGTGGTTGTCTCTAATGCCTAACCCATGAACGATAGTGGTAATTCGATAAGAGACATCATGGTACGCACCATATCCAATAGGGTGCAACTATGATGTTCGGATACACCATCACACTATGGTGTTCCAGGTGGTATTAATTGTGAAACAATTTCCACAATGTCTTAATTGTGTGCCAAAACTCGTAACTCAGATATTCATCTCTATGATCATATCATAGACATTTTATCCTCTTGTCACAATGATCTTCTACTTCACTCTGAAATTACTTGAACCATTCAATAATTCAGACTTGTGTTTCATCAAGTAAATATTCTTAACATCTACTCGAATCATCTGTGAAGTAAGAACATAATGATATTCACTGCATGCCTCAGCACTCATTCGACTGCACACATCAAATGTGTTACTTCCAACAAGTTGCTATCTTGTTCCATCTTACTGAAAACGAGGCTTTTCAGTCATCTTGCCCATGTGGTATGATTTGCATATCTCAAGTGATTCATAATCAAGTGAGTCCAAACGATCCATTTGCATGGAGTTTCTTCATGCATATACACCAATAGACATGGTTCGCATGTCTCAAACTCTTCAAAAATGAGTGAGTCCAAAGATCCATCAACATGGAGCTTCTTCATGCATTTTATACCGATATGACTTACGTGGCAGTGCCACAAGTAAGTGGTACTATCATTACTATCTTATATCTTTTGGCATGAAAATGTGTATCACTACGACCGAGATTCAATAAACCATTCCTTTAGGTGCAAGACCATTGAAGGTATTATTCAAATAAATAGAGTAACCATTATTCTCTTTAAATGAATAACCGTATTGCGATAGACATAATCCAATCATGTCTATGCTCAACGCAAACACCAATCTTGGTGGTAGAGGGAGCGTGCGATGCTTGATCATATCAACCTTGGAAACACTTCCAACATATATCGTCAGCTCACCTTTAGCTAGTCTCCGCTTATTCCGTAGCTTTTATTTCGAGTTACTAACACTTAGCAACCGAACCGGTATCCAATACCATGGTGCTACTAGGAGTACTAGTAAAGTACACATTAACATAATGTATATCCAATATACTTCTATCGACCTTGCCAGCCTTCTCATCTACCAAGTATCTAGGGTAATGCTGCTCCAGCGGTTGTTCCCCTTATTACAGAAGCACTTAGTCTCGGGTTTGGGTTCAACCTTGGGTTTCTTCACTTGAGCAGCAGCTGAATTGCCATTTCATGAAGTATCCCTTTGTTCCCTTGCCCTTCTTGAAACTAGTGGTTTCACCAACCATCAACAATTGATGCTCCTTCTTGATTTCTACTTTCGCGGTGTCAAACATCGTGAATACCTCAAGGATCATCTTATCTATCCCTGATATGTTATAGTTCATCACGAAGCTCTAGCAGCTTGGTGGCAATGACTTTGGAGAAACATCACTATCTCATTTGGAAGATCAACTCCCACTCGATTCAAGTGATTGTTGCACTTAGACAATCTGAGCACAAGCTCAACGATTGAGCTTTTCTCCCTTAGTTTGTAGGCTAAGAAAATTGTCGGAGGTCTCATACCTCTTGACGTGGGCACGAGCTTGAAATCCCAATTTCAGCCCTCGAAACATCTCATATGTTCCGCGACGTTTCGAAAACGTCTTTGGTGCCTCTACTTAAACCATTTAACTGAACTATCACGTAGTTATCAAAACGTGTATGTTCGATGTTCGAAACATCCACAAACGACGTTTGGGGTTCAGCACACTAAGCAGTGCATTAAGGACATAAGCTTTCTACTGATCGCATAATCGCTACTATCAACTTTCAACTATATTTTCTCTAGGAACATATCTAAACAGTAGAACTATAGCGCGAGCTACGACATAATTTGCAAAAGGTCTTTTGACTATGTTCAGGATAATTAAGTTCATCTTATGAACTCCCACTCAGATAGACATCCCTCTAGTCATCCAAGTGATTACATGATCCGAGTCAAACTAGGCCGTGTCCGATCATCACGTGAGACGGACTAGTCATCATCGGTGAACATCTTCATGTTGATCGTATCTTCTATACGACTCATGCTCGACCTTTCGGTCTCCGTGTTCCGAGGCCATGTTTGTACATGCTAGGCTCGTCAAGTTAACCCTAAGTGTTTTCGCTGTGTAAAACTGTCTTACACCCGTTGTATGTGAACGTAAGAATCTATCACACCCGATCATCACGTGGTGCTTCGAAACGACGAACTGTAGCAACGGTGCACAGTTAGGGGAGAACACTTCTTGAAATTTTAATGAGGGATCATCTTATTTACTACCGTCGTTCTAAGCAAATAAGATGCATAAACATAATAAACATCACATGCAATTATATAGTTGTGACATGATATGGCCAATATCATATAGCTCCATTGATCTCCATCTTCGGGGCTCCATGATCATCTTGTCACCGGCATGACACCATGATCTCCATCATCATGATCTCCATCATCGTGTCTTCATGAAGTTGTCACGCCAACGACTACTTCTACTTCTATGACTAACGCGTTTAGCAATAAAGTAAAGTAGTTTACATGGCGTTCTTCAATGACACGCAGGTCATACAAAAAAAATAAAGACAACTCCTATGGCTCCTACCGGTTGTCATACTCATCGACATGCAAGTCGTGAATCCTATTACAAGAACATGATCAATCTCATACATCACATATATCATTCATCATATCCTTTGGCCATATCACATCACATAGCATACCCTGCAAAAACAAGTTAGACGTCCTCTAATTGTTGTTGCATGTTTTACGTGGCTGCTATGGGTTTCTAGCAAGAACGTTTCTTACCTACGCATGAACCACAACGTGATATGCCAATTGCTATTTACCCTTCATAAGGACCCTTTTCATCGAATCCGATCCGACTAAAGTGGGAGAGACAGACACCCGCCAGCCACCTTATGCAACTAGTGCATGTTTGTCGGTGGAACCGGTCTCACGTAAGCGTACGTGTAAGGTTGGTCCGGGCCGCTTCATCCCACGATGCTGCCGAATCAAGATAAGACTAGTAACGGCAAGCATATTGAACAATATCGACGCCCACAACTACTTTGTGTTCTACTCGTGCAAAGAATCTACGCAATAGACCTAGCTCATGATGCCACTGTTGGGGAACGTAGCAGAAATTCAAAAATTTTCCTACGCAACACCAAGATCTATCTATGGAGAGACCAGCAACGAGTAGGAGGGAGAGTGCATCTACATACCCTTGTAGATCGCTAAGCGGAAGCGTTCAAGTGAACGGGGTTGATGGAGTCGTACTCGTCGTGATTCAGATCACCGATGATCAAGTGCCGAACGGACGGCACCTCTGCGTTCAACACACGTACAGCCCGGTGACGTCTCCCACGCCTTGATCCAGCAAGGAGAGAGGGAGAGGTTGAGGAAGACTCCATCCAGCAGCAGCACAACGGCGTGGTGGTGATGGAGGAGCGTGGCAATCCTGCAGGGCTTCGCCGAGCACCTACGGGAGAGGAGATGTGTCACGGGAGGGAGAGGGAGGCAACCAAAGGCCTTAGGTCTGATTGCTCCTCCTTTTCCCCACTATATATAGGGCCAAGGGAGAGGGGGAGGGCGCAGCCTTGCCCCCTCCTCCAAGGAAGGGGTGCGGCTAAGGATGGGGAGGAGTCCATCCTCCCCAAGGCACCTCGGAGGTGCCTTCCCCCTTTAGGACTCTTCCCTCTCCAAGTTTCCTTGTGCATGGGCCTCTTGGGGCTGGTGCCCTTGGCCCATGTAGGCCAAGGCGCACCCCCTACAGCCCATGTGGCCCCCCGGGGCAGGTGGCCCCACCCGGTGGGCCCCCGGGACCCTTCCGGTGGTCCCGGTACAATACCGATGACCCCGAAACTTGTCCCGATGGCCGAAACAGGACTTCCTATATATAAATCTTTACCTCCGGACCATTCCGGAACTCCTCGTGACGTCCGGGATCTCATCCGGGACTCCGAACAACATTCGGTAACCACATACAAGCTTCCTTTATAACCCTAGCGTCATCGAACCTTAAGTGTGTAGACCCTACGGGTTCGGGAGACATGCAGACATGACCGAGATGTTCTCTGGTCAATAACCAACAGCGGGATCTGGATACCCATGATGGCTCCCACATGTTCCACGATGATCTCATCGGATGAAACACGATGTCAAGGACTTAATCAATCCCGTATTCAATTCCCTTTGTCTAGCGGTATTTTACTTGCCCGAGATTCGATCGTCGGTATCCAATACCTTGTTCAATCTCGTTATCGGCAAGTCACTTTACTCGTTCCGTAACACATCATCCCGTGATCAAATCCTTGGTCACATTGCGCATATGATGATGTCCTACCGAGTGGGCCCAGAGATACCTCTCCGTTTACACGGAGTGACAAATCCCAGTCTCGATCCGCATAAAACAATAGATACTTTCGGAGATACCTGTAGTGCACCTTTATAGTCACCCAGTTACGTTGTGACGTTTGATACACCCAAAGCACTCCTACGGTAACCAGGAGTTACACGATCTCATGGTCAAAGGAAGAGATACTTGACATTGGCAAAGCTCTAGCAAATGAACTACACGATCTTTTGTGCTAGTCTTAGGATTGGGTCTTGTCCATCACATCATTCTCCTAATGATGTGATCCCGTTATCAACGACATCCAATGTCCATAGCCAGGAAACCATGACTATCTGTTGATCACAACGAGCTAGTCAACTAGAGGCTCACTAGGGACATATTGTGGTCTATATATTCACACGTGTATTACGATTTCCGGATAATACAGTTATAGCATGAATAAAAGACAATTATCATGAACAAGGAAATATAATAATAATACTTTTATTATTGCCTCTAGGGCATATTTCCAACAGTAGGAGCCAATATGAGCATCCAGGTTCCGCTATTGGTTATTGACCGGAGAGGTGTCTCGTTCATGTCTACATAGTTTTCAAACCGGTAGGGTCCGCATGCTTAACGTTTGATGACAGTCGGTATTATGAGTTTATGTGTTTTGACGTATAGACATGATGAGGAGTCTCAAAATGGTCGAGGCATAAATATTGATTTATTGGAAGACTATATTCGGACACTGGAATAGTTCCGAGGTGTATCGTGTATTTTCCGGAGTACCGGGGGGTTACCGGAACCCCCCGGGGGGTTATTGGGCCTCATGGGCCTAGTGGTGGAAGAGAGGAGGCAGGACAAGGTGTGCACTCCCTAGCCCAAACCAAATTAGACTAGGGGGCCAGCCCCCCTTTCCTTCTCTCCTCCCTCTCCTTCCCCCTTCTCCTTGTTGGAATAGGAAAGGGGGGCCGAATCCTACTTGGAGTAGGATTGCCCCCCCATGGCGCGCCTCCTCCTCCCTCCCCCTTTATATACGTGGGAGGGGGCACCCCAAAGACACACCAAAGTTTCTCTTAGCCATGTACGGTGCCCCCTCCACAGAAACACACCTTGGTCATATTGTTGCAATGCTTAGGCGAAGCCCTGCACCGATATCTTCATCATCACCGTCACCACGCCGTCGTGCTGACGAAACTATCCCTCGGCCTCAGCTGGATCAAGAGTTCGAGGGACGTCACTGAGCTGTACGTGTGCAGATCATGGAGGTGTCGTGCGTTTGGTACTTGATTGGTTGGATCACGAAGACGTTCGACTACATCAACCGCATTACTTAATGCTTTCGCTTTCGGTCTACGAGGGTATGTGCACACACTCTCCCCGCTCATTGCAATGCTTCCCCTAGATAGATCTTGTGTGATCATAGGAAATGTTTTGAAATACTACGTTCCCCAACAGTGGCATCCAAGCCAGGTCTATGCGTAGATGTTATATGCACGAGTAGAGCACAAAGAGTTGTGGGCAATAATAGTCATACTGCTTACCAGCTTCCCATACTTTGATTCGGCGGTATTGTTGGAGGAAGCGGCCTAGAACGACATTACATGACCGCATTCATGAGACTGGTTCTACCGACGTGCTTCGCACACAGCTTGCTAGTGGGTGTCTGTTTCTCCAACTTTAGTTGAATCGAGTTTGACGACGCCCGATCCTTGTTGAAGGTTAAAACATCACACTTGACAAAAAATTGTTGTGGTTTTGATGCGTAGGTATGAATGGTTCTTGCTAGAAGCTCGTAGCAGCCACATAAAACTTGCAACAACAAAGTAGAGGACGCCTAACTTGTTTTTGCAGGGCCTGCTGTGATGTGACATGGTCAAGACGTGATGATATATATTTTGTTGTATGAGATGATCATGTTTTGTAACAGTTATCGGCAACTCGCAGGAGCCATATGGTTGTCGCTTTATTGTATGAAATGCAATCGCCATGCAATTGCTTTACTTTATCACTAAGCGGTAGCGATAGTTGTATAAGCAATAGTTGGCAAGACGACAACGATGCTTTGATGGAGATCAAGGTGTCAAGTCGGTGATGATGGTGATCATGACAGTGCTTTGGAGATGGAGCTCAAAGGCACACGATGATGTTGGCCATATCATATTACTTATATTGATTGCATGTGATGTTTATCCTTTATGCATCTTATTTTTCTTAGTACAGTGGTAGCACTATAAGATGATCTCTCACTAAATTTCAAGGTATAAGTGTTCTCCCTGAGTATGCACCGTTGCGACAGTTCGTCGTGCCGAGACACCACGTGATGATCCGGTGTGATAAGCTCTACATTCACATACAACGGGTGCAAGCCAGTTTTGCACACGCAGAATACTCGGGTTAAACTTGACGAGCCTAGCATATGCAGATATGGCCTTGGAACACTAAGATCGAAAGGTCGAGCGTGAATCATATAGTAGATATGATCAACGTAGTGATGTTCACCATTGAAAACTTCTCCATCTCACATGGTGATCGGACATGGTTTAGTTGATATGGATCATGTGATCATTTAGATGACTAGAGGGATGTCTATCTAAGTGGGACTTCTTAAGTAATATGATTAATTGAACTTTAATTTATCATGAACTTAGTCCGAATAGTATTTGCATAACTATGTTGTAGATCAGTAGTTCACGATGTAGCTCCTCGTTTATTTTTTGTATGTTCCTACAGAAAAAATATGTTGAAAGATGATAGTAGCAATGATGCGGACTGGGTCCATGATCAGAGGATTATCCTCATTGCTGCACAGAAGAATTATGCCCTCGATGCACCACTAGGTGACGGACCTATTGCAGGAGCAGATGCACACATTATGAACATTTGGCAAGCTCGGTATGATAACTACTTTATAGTTTAGTGTGCCATGCTTTATGGCTTAGAACCGGGACTTCAAAAACGTTTTGAATACCACAAAGCATATAAGATGTTCCAAGAGCTGAAATTGGTATTTCAGACTCATGCCCGAGTCGAGAGGTATGAGACCTCTGACAAGTACTTTGCCTACAAGATGGAGGAGAATAGCTCAACCAGTGAGCATGTGCTCAGATTGTCTGAGTACTACAATCGCTTGAATCAGGTGGGAGTTAATCTTCGAGATAAAATAGTGATTGACAAAGTTCTCTAGTCACTATCACCAAGTTACTAGAACTTCGTGATGAACTATAATATGCAAGGGATGAGGAAAACGATTCCCGAGCTCTTTGTGATGCTGAAATCAACGAAGGTAGAAATCAAGAAAAGCATCAAATGTTGATGGTTGACAAGAACACTAGTTTCAAGTAAAAGGGCAAGGGAAAGAAAGGTAACTTCAAGAAGAATGGCAAGCAAGTTGCCACTACCATGAAGAAGCCGAAAGCTAGACCCAAGCCTGAAAATGAGTGCTTCTACTGCATAGGAATTGGTCACTACAAGTGGAACTACCCTAGATACTTGGCGGATAAGAAGGATGGCAAAGTGAACAAAAGGTATATTGGATATACATGTTATTTATGTGTACTTTTCTAGTGTTTATAGCAACCCCTTGGTATTTGATACTAGTTCAGTTGCTAAGAGTAGTAACTCAAAACGGGAATTGCAAAAATAGACAGAGACTAGTTAAGGGCGAGGTGATGATGTGTGTTGGAAGTGATTCCAAGGTTAATAAGATCACCATCGCACCCCTTTACCTTCGGGATTAGTGTTGAACCTAAAATAAATGATATTTGGTGTTTGCGTTGAGCATGAATATGATTGGATCATGTTTATTGCAAAACGGTTATTCATTTAAGTCAAAGAATTATTGTTGTTCTATTTACATGAATAAAACCTTCTATGGTCGTACACTCAATATAAATGGTTTATTGAATCTCGGTCGTAGTGATACACATATTCATAATATTGAAGCCAAAAAGATTCAAAGTTAATAATGATAGTGCAACTTATTTGTGGCACTATCGTTTAGGTCATATTGGTGTAAAGCGCATGAAGAAACTCCATGCTGATGGGCTTTTGGAATCACTTGATTATGAATCACTTGATGCTTGAGAACCATGCCTGGGCAAGATGGCTAAGACTCTGTTCTCCGAAACAATGGAGCGAGCAACTGAGTTATAGGAAATAATACATACTGATGTATGCGGTCCGATGAGTGTTGAGGCTCACGGCGGGTATCGTTATTTTCTAACCTTCACAGATGATTTGAGTAGATATGGGGATATCTACTTGATGAAACATAAGTCTGAAACATTTGAAAAGTTCAAAGAATTTCAGAGTGAAGTGGAAAATCATCGTAACAAGAAAATAATGTTTCTACGATCTGATCGCGGAGACAAATATTTGAGTTACGAGTATGGTCTTCATTTGAAACAATGTGGAATAGTTTCACAACCCACAACACCTGCAACACCACAACGTAATGGTGTGTCCGAACGTTACAATCGTACTTTATTAGATATGGTGCGATTTATGATGTCTCTTACCGATTTACCACTATCGTTTTAGAGTTATGCATTAGAGACAGCTACATTCACATTAAATAGGGCACCATTTAAATCCGTCGAGACGACACCATATGAACTGTGGTTTAGCAAGAAACCTAAGCTGTCGTTTCTTAAAGGTTGGGGCTATGATGCTCATGTGAAAAAGTTTCAACCTGATAAGCTCGAACCCAAATAGGAGAAGTGCATCTTCATAGGATACCCAAAAAGAAACTGTTGGGTACACCTTCTATCACAGATCCGGAGGCAAGATCTTTGTTGCTAAGAGTGGATCCTTTCTAGAGAAGGAGTTTCTCTCGAAAGAAGTGAGTGGGAGTAAAGTAGAACTCGATGAGGGAATTGTACCTACTCCCTTATTGGAAAGTAGTTCATCACAGAAATCAATTCCAGTGATTCCTACACCAATTAGTGAGGAAGCTAACGATGATGATCAATGAAACTTCTGATCAAGTTACTACCGAACCTCATAGGTTCACCAGAGTAAGATCCGCACCGGAGTGGTACGGTAATCCTGTTCTAGAGGTCATGTTACTTGACCATGACGAACCTACGAACTATGAGGAAGCAATGATGAGCCCAGATTCCACGAAATGGCTTGAGGCCACGAAATCTGAGATGGGATCCATGTATGAGAACAAAGTGTGGACTTTGGTTGACTTGCCCGATGATAGGCGAGCCATTGAGAATAAATGGATCTTCAAGAGGAAGACGGGCGCTGATAGTTGTGTTACTATCTACAAAGCTCGAATTGTTGCAAGAAGTTTTCGACAAGTTCAAGGTGATGACTACGATAAGATTTTCTCACTCGTAGCAATGCTTAAGTCTGTCGCAATCATGTTAGCAATTGCTGCATTTTATGAAATTTGGCAAATGGATGTCAAAACAACATTCCTTAATGGATTTCTTAAAGAAGAGTTGTATATGATACAACAAGAAGGTTTTGTGAATCCTAAAGGTGCTAACAAAGTGTGCAAGCTCCAGCTAGCCATCTATGGACCGGTGCAAGCATCTCAGAGTTGGAATATATGCTTTGATGAGTTGATCAAAGCATATAGTTTTATACAGACTTGCGGTGAAGCCTGTATTTACAAGAAAGTGTGTGGGAGCACTACAACATTTCTGATAAGTATATGTGAATGACATATTGTTGATCGGAAATGATGTAGAATTTTCTAGAAAGCATAAAGGAGTGTTTGAAAGGAGTTTTTCAAAGAAAGACCTCGGTGAAGGAGTGCGGATTTTTGGAGGCCGAGCTCCAGTGAGCTCGGTATTTTGAAAAAAATCAAAAAGCGTATCTAAAAGTTCCAAAAAAACTGAAAAAATATCATGAAAACTTATATGTATTCCGCAAGAACATGTTAAATTTCGTCGAAAAATGTTGTGATTTGCAGGTTGTATAAAAATAACAAATTTCTGGCCCAATAACAAAAATAAAAGGCCCATTAAAAATGTCTATTTGTCTTTTTCCTGTAGGCCACATGTAAACGTATAATACTATGAAATTTTGCATATACATAGTATACATGTGCATGTGTGTTCAAAAAATAAATTTGGAATTTTTCGCGCTCCAAAAAAATAAAAATTGAAAACGAGCTCACTGGAGCTCGGCCTCCGTTGGCATTTTCCGTCGGTGAAGCTGCTTACATATTGGGCATCAAGATCTGTAGAGATAGATCAAGCTTGATAAATTTTTTGAATGAGTACATACCTTGACAAGTTTTTGAAGTAGTTCAAAATGGAACAGTCAAAGAAGGAGTTCTTGCTGGTATTTGCAAGGTGTGAAGTTGAGTAAAGACTCAAAACCCGACCATGGCAAAAAAATAGAAAGAGAATGAAAAGTCATTCCCTATGCATCTGTCATAGGTTCTAGAAAGTATGCTATGATGTGTATCAGACCTATTATGTACCTCACTATGATTTTGTCAACATGGTACAATAGTGATCTAGGAGTGGATCACTGGACATCAGTCAAAATTATCCTTAGTGGAATAAGGATATGTTTCTCGGTTATGGAGGTGACAAAAAGGTCATCGTAAAGAGTTACGTCAATGCAAGCTTCGACACTGATCTGGATGACTCTGAGTCTCAATCTGGATACATATTGAAAGTGGGAGCAATTAGCTAGAGTAGCTCCGTGCAAAGCATTGTAGACATAGAAAATTTGCAAAATACATATGGCTCTGAATGTGGCAGACCCGTTGACTAAATTTCTCTCACAAGCTATAGCGACCCGACCCGAATGGATCAAGTCTCTGTGCTCCGGTGTCATCCCTGGATCAGTAATGCTGACACCACACAGTACTTTGAAGGATTTATAGCAGAGTAGCAATCACACACTTATTACATCGATGTCTCAAAGAGAACTTATTACAATAAATATGGCTTAAGGCCATCTAATATCGATAACAGCGGAAGACTTGGAAGGTAAATGGGTCCATCAACTCCAACGGCATCACTGAGTATAGAACCACGACCTAAAAGCACCTTACTCGTCGTCTGAAAAGTCTGCAACATGAACGTTGCAGCCCGAAAATGGGTCAGCACATGGAATATGCTGGCAATGTAACACATAGAGAGTAATGAACAGTAATGAGCTATACTATATGCATGTATGGCTGGTGGAAAGCTCTATGGTTACAGTTTTGCGTAAAGCCAGTTTTTCCCTAGTGCAAAGGAATAAATTTATTTAACTATCATGGTAGTTGAACATCGAGAATGGTTGACAGCATTCCGATCCCAATTAAGTGAACAATGAAAACCCAACAATATTAATTAGAAGTAACATGATGAGATTCACATGATATTCAAGTACTAGATACTCAAGTTGTCCATAACCAGGGACACGGCTAATCATGATTAGTTTATTACACTCTGCAGAGGTTTGCGCACTTTTCCCCATAAGACTCGATCGCCTCCGTTGGATTTCTCGCACTACATGGTGTTTGAGAAGACAGATGACCGAGACACAGTCTTTCAGAAGCGCTAGCACCTTACGACCGGGTAGACCATACCACCTACATCCCCTACATCTGCTAGTCTACCACTATAAGAGTTCGCACGACTTAGTCAACTATGCCAGAGCCCATAATGGCTTGGGGCTGCACACGGAAGTTACTAGCATGAGTGATCTTATGATCCCTTTGAGCCTGGGTGGCGGTCCAAAGAAAAACAGGCAAGTCCTGATAGAAACCAGGTGCCTCAATCCACCCAGATGTGTATTTAAGTTGCCACCTTAGATAAACCATTAAAATTAACAAACTCACATCTGTCATGGATATCACTCACCCAATCCACGTCTACTAGCATAGCATGGCATAATGAGCAAACGTAGAAGTAACTCCCAAAGGTTTCATAATAATACAGGTAATAGGTACTACCTCATCTACTTCCCATCCCACAATTTAATTAGATCCTAATCATGCAATGTGTGAGGATTGATCTAATGCAACAAAACTAGGTCATAGAAAAGGTATGATCAAAGTGTTACTTGCCTTGCTGATGATCCGCGAGACCTAGGGATTCGAAGTAACAGGCGGCGCACTCCGGGTGATCTAACGCAGACAAACAACAAGCATACAGTAAGTACTCAACTAATGCACAGGTAAAACTCGAACAAGAGATCGAACCAGAAAGTTCAACTTAAGAACTCCGGTTGCAAAGAAAGAACGAACCGAACAAAGCAACGGAAAACAAACGGCGGAAGAAAACAACTCGGTTCTAGCAAGTTTGAAACTAGGTCAAATTTTACTGTGGCAAAAACATTGTTTAAGTTGATTAGTCGGAACGGCGGTTTCGAAACGAAACTCCACGCGCTTGAATCACCTGATTCTGATAAACGAGCGAGAAGATAAACTAGAACGAAGATCGGATCTGAAATCGCGATCAGAAAAATCGCGGAATAAATCCGACGAGAAAGAAAATGAAGAACGGTTAAACGAACGGATGTTCGTTAACCGAGACTAACCGGTGATCACGTTCGTTAAGACGAACGGTCCGGCGAACGCTCGCTAAACAACTAAACCGAAAAGAAAAACGAAAAACCGATCTAGGTTTTCGAAAAAAAAACCAAAACAAAACGAAAAGAAACCGGAACATTTTTAAAAAACCGAACCGAGGGGAGGGGTGGCGCGGCGCGGGCTACCTCGGTGAGGGGCTCGGCTCCGGCGGGGCAGAGGCGAGGAGCGGGGCGGCGCGGGCAGGCGCGGGCGGCGGCGCAAGCG